>NC_081564.1:90682068-90754114 GCF_022355385.1 Mustela nigripes | reverse complement strand
CCCCCCGCTGACTCCGCGACGGGCGCGTCCGTCTGTCCCGCGGGCAGCCGGCCTCGAGCGCGTGCCGGGGCTGCCCTGGACACCCGCCCGCCCGGGTCCGCGGGCCCCGTTCCCGGCTCCGAGACGCCCGGCGTGCGGGCTCCCGCCGGCCGCTCTGGCGTCCTCGGCGCGGCCCGGCGGCTGCTCGGAGGCGCCTGCACCGCGGGGTCCCCGCTGCACCGCGGGGTCGCCGCTCCGGACGGCGCGCGCCCGGAGAGCCCCAGGGGCGCCCCTGGTCCCGGGCAGCGGCCGCAGGGCGCACGGGCCTCTCCCGCACCCGCAGCCCGCCCTCCCGGGCGCCCCACCGGCTTCCCGGCCCCCTTCGGGCGAGCGAGGGCGCCGGGTCGCTGCAGGCCCGCGAGGGCAGGACGCGCGCTGGCCCGACGCGCCGCGCTTCCTCCTCGCCCCGACGGAACCGACCTTCCCCAACCCTAACCCTGCGGCGAGGGGCCGTGGCCTCGGAAGGCCTCCCTGGCGGCCAGTGAGCGAGGAGAGCTTCGCGGAGTGCGTCGCGGGGCGGTTCCCGGGGCCGAGGACGGGTTTCGGGGTGTGGGGCCGTCTTCTCCCCGGGCCTCGCTCGCGTCCCCCGTTCCGACTTCGCCCCCGTCTGCGTCGCGTCTGACACGTTTCCAAGGGGAAGAAATGTGCCCGTTTTGAGGTCGCCCGTTTCTCAGCGCTGGATGCCTCCAGACGTCTCGGAATCGAGGTTCGCGGGCGGTGGGCAGGAGGCACTGCCCTCCCTGTCAGTCGCGCTGCCCCTGCGGCCCAGAACGGGGTCCCCTGTGGCATGTCCAGGCTTTCGGTACCAGGGATGGCCCGTCAGACGCAGGGTCGGCCCGCCCTGGGGTTCTCCTGGGCCTGCAGATCGGGCCTCTGTCCTCCAGCTCCTAAGCCCCCACCCCGTGCGAAGCGCTAGGCCGCCACCGGCAGCAGGATTTCCGCAGCGGCGGGGTTTTTAGCTTCCGAGTGGACTCCATGTGGGGCAGCCTTACCCGGGCCCGGCCGAGCGCATTGCCCACTCCCACCGCCAACCTCCTGCCTCAGGACCCAGCCCACGGGACCCAGTCTCACCTCTCTTTCTGGTCCTGTCACTGTGGGGTCTTCAGGCACTGCTGTGTCTTTTGTTCCCTATGTCCATAGCTTACAAATCCATTATGACTATGTGACGCAGTGTGTGCAACATAAACTAACAGATTCTAGACTCCTCTTGACTAAATATTTTCATGAATGACTTTCTCAATGCAAAAACTTACTTACTGGGACGCCTGGGTGGCTCAGATGGTTGAGCCTTCAGCTCGGGCATGATGCCAGGGTCCTGGGGTAGAGCCCCGGGTGGAGCTCCCTGCGCAGTGGGGAGCCTGCTTCTCCCTCTCCCTCTGCTTGCTGCTCCCCTTGCTTGTGCTCTCTCTCTAATAAATAAATCTTTTAAAAAAGTAAATGAGAAAGATAAAAACATTTAAAAAAAGTTATCAAAAAAAAGTTAATATTCTGAAGTAATTGCTCCAACTTTCTGGTTCCCATTTCTTACTTTTGCTGCTTTTTATGTGGTTTGAAAGAGGCCACTTTGTGGAGACCACAATCAAAGGACACAGGGACCTCCAATTTGCAGGAGGAACGTGTGGCCACTCGTTCTCTTCCGCAGACTCTCTGCTGTCTGTGACTTGGGCCACCGTGGGACACGTGCAGATGTCAGCTGAAGTTCTGGGCAGATCCTGGCAGGAGCTGGGTGGCCCTCTGTGCTGCTCAGGTGGACAGCTCAGCTGAGAGACTGTTTACAGATGTGTGGGTAGGAAGAAAGCCAAAGCAGTTCACGGGGCTCCTGCTGACAGGTCTACGGAAAACCCCGAGCTCCTCCGGGCTCCGAGGGACGGGAAGGGAAGGAGCGCTACTGGAAGCAGGCGGAGCCCAGGAGCCAGACCACCCCCCAACCCGGAGGCACGGAGGCTACAGAGCAGGGGGCAGCACACTGCTCACAGGTAGAATCTTCTTTCGCCTGTTTGTTTAGCTAGAGCCACACTGTTCTACCCACGGATTACCTATGTGGGCTTCCCGGCTGCAGCCGTGAAGTTGGGGAGGCCTTACAAAGGGCGCATGCCGCAAAGCCTGTGTGGCCCTTTACAGGGAAGGCTTGCTGACCCGTCACAGGGGCGCATGGCCTTGCTAACACCTGGGGACGGGAGGGGGCGGGCACTGACAGCACAGGTATGGTGGGTTTCTATGGGGGCGGGCACTGACAGCACTTCCCTAGAGCAGTCCCCGAAGGAAGGCGTAATCAGAAGTTAATGGAGGGCGTGGAGTGACCGAGATACTTGATCGATCTTTAGGAAGGCATGGAAGGACTTTAAAAAAAAAAAAAAAAAAGCACGGGTAGGGAAAGAGCGAACAAATAAGATGATGGAGTTCCACCGGTCTGTGTGCTTTGAGTGTAAGGAGACCGAGTGCGCCAAGGAGGAGTCACGTCAGACCAGACGACAAAGGAAATCCAAATACAAGCCTGAGGTCTAAGAGGCCTCCCACGGAGAAGCAGAAAGTGGCAGGGACAGACGATCTAGACCACGCGATCACTGGCCGTGGTCACGCATCTGGGAGTGTCCCTCACCTCGGCAGACACGGACCTGGAGACACAGCATCGGTACACAGCTGCCCTGGGTCACAGCCAGAGCTCGAACCCAGGCTCCAAAGGCCATGTGTAGCTTCTAGACCAGAGCTGCCGGGTGAGCTTGGAAGAGAATGCTGACCGCCTGAGCTTGAACTCCCGGCGGAAGCAGGCTGGCGTGTCATTTCTTCTCATGCAAGGGCACAGGCCACCCGAGGAGAATGCCATTCAGCTGACTGTGCGCTGTTTAGTAGAATCCCCACCTTTGTGAAATTACTTGCAAGCATGAAGGTTTTTGCTAGTAGAGAAGCAAATAGTTTCCGTCCAGAAGAAAATAGAACATGATGGGGCATAGTGTATTGTCCTCGGGATATCAACCACTTTTGTGTCTAAATCAGCACCTGAGCCCAATGTCGGTGATTTCTAGGTCCTGAAAAACTCTGAGGCCGTCTTAAGGTCTTACTCATTGTATTTTCCTCCATAAGTTTGTACTTGACTCATAAGTTTGTAAAATTTTGGCACAAACACATGTATCCACATGAGACTTACTTGACCTCTTCAAAAATTACACTTTAGCTCTTCCTGTTCCCCACCGTGGCACAGGATCTAGATGAAAAGGAGAACCACACGTGAGACCATCACGTCCACAAGCTCTGCCTCCACACTCATGTGGAGGACAATAGAGAAGGACTGAGCCAGGCTGCAGGCCAGACCCCTGTGTTCTCCAGAGGTAGATAGGCCATCAGACCCTTGGCAGAAAAATGAAAAGATTGTCTGCTGGCCCAGGGCAAAAGAAACCTGGAGAAAGTCCTAAAGGTGCAGGAGTATGAGTTAAGAAAAAAATAACTTCTCTGATGCTGGAAACTTTGGCTTTGGGATCCAGGAGCACACCCATCTGGGGGCAAATGTGACCCAGGCACTGGTAGGTGCGTCCTGGAGTCCGTGGTGCTACATGTGCCTGTTTCTGCATCGCAGGCAGGAAGCCCGGACCCGCAGCACCACGGGGGCCAAACACAGACTCAGCAAAGAGGCCACGTGCTGGTCCCAGCAGGTGTGTGATGGGATCAACTGCCCTGGCAGATAAATTCCCATTTCTATCCAGAGGACCAATAAAAACTTCTCAGTGAAATGTTTTTTGAAAAAGGGTACTTGAACAAAAAGAAAGATTTTTGAATGTCAAAGAAGAGCTTCATTATTTTTTAAATAGTTGACAGTGGATATCATATCATATCATGGAATTCAAATGTCATTCAGTACATTTTAAAAAGTGATGTCACTGGGGTGGCTCAGTCCACTGAGTGTCTGACTCTTGATTTCAGCTCAGGTCGTGGTCCTGAGCCCCACATCCGGCTCTGCTCAGTGCAGAGCCTGCTTGAGATTCTCTCTCCACTCAGCAATTCCCCTGCTCGTCGTGCAACTAAACAAATAAAACCTTCTACAAAAAGGTGATGTCACAGTTCCATTTTTAAAACTAAATGGAACAGGCTAAAAATGGGACATTTCTAACTATTCCCAGTTTCAGTGTAACTATTCCCAGTTAGAGGAACAACATTTAGCTATCTGTACAATCCGAGTGAAGGCATCCATCCTTTCCCAAAGTTCTTTTGGGGGTGGGGGGGGGGGTCACTGTGCACAAAAATTTGAAGACTGCTATTGCAAGGCACAATAGTTTTAGAAAAAGTACCATGAAAGATGAGTCTTGTGAAACGCGGTCTTTGAGTGCGTCACGAGGGGCCCGTTTTAGCGCGCGTTATGTCCTACTGATGCTTTCTTTGTTTTGTTCTCCAGGGCTCTGCTCCACGCGTGTCCTCCTCTCGCAGTAGCTGTGGCGTCAAGGCATGAAGCTTTCGGCAGGTACCTTCACTCTCACCCTCTCTACCCCGCGTCCAAGTTCACAACATCTCAACACAGAGCGAGGTACGAGACTTCCAACACCACGTGTCACCCCTTGAAAGGCTAACTACCCTCGTGACGTGTGACGCCTGGATCTGTCATAAAGGGAGGAAAATGTAACTGTAACACAATAAGGTTTCGTTCATCTTACCACGCGGTGCACTCACGTTAATTACAGCAAGCTCTTAATTTAAAAACCTGTATTTTGTGCAGAATTCGTTCCAGTATTTCATTTGCTGAAAGAAGAATTTTGAGTCGACCATAAAATGTGTGTACATGAGCATGTGTGCCAGTGTGCAAATGGGTGTGTGCACACATGGCCCTCCCAGGGCACGCACGACTCCAGCTGCACCCTGGCGGCCCACGCCCCTGCCACTGAGCTCTGTCTGGTACAGGATCAGCTGCGGTGCGTGGGGACAGATGTGCCTAGAAGAGTCCTGGTTTTCCTTAAACCACGCATTCAATTACTATTCTAATGAACCATAGACACTTCAACTATTCCATCAAAATGGGGGAAATGTAATGAATAGCTTCTCACAGAGAGTTTCAAAGGATTGCCTAAGAAATAAATGGACCCCTAGTCAATGCTTCAGAGTCCCATTCGGGTCACTTGGGGTACGGGGTCCATTCAGCTGTCCTATATCAACAGCTGTGTGCCCAACAAGGCCTGTCCACCTGGAACTTTAACACTGGTGAACCTCTTCCAGACACAATGCCATAGTCTCGGTGACACACATGGGAACTCCAGAAGAAACACATTCTTGTCTCCTCCTTGTCTCTGCCATGTCAGGCACATGAAGCTAATTCCTTAAATTCTTTTTTTTTTTTTTAAAGATTTTATTTATTCATTTAACAGACAGAGATCACAGTAGGCAGAGAGGCAGGCAGAGAGAGAGGAAGAAGCAGGCTCCCCGCTGAGCACAGGGCCCAATGCAGGGCTCGATCCCAGGACCCCGGGATCATGACCTGAGCCGAAGACAGAGAATTTAACCCATGGAGCCATTCAGGCGCCCCATAATTCCTTAAATTCTTAATGAGAAGTTACCCACAGAGAGTACCCTTATCGCAAACTGGGCAGCCCACCAGTATTGTGTAGAATATTTTCTTTTTTAATTTATTTTCAATAAAATGTTTTTGTCACTGCAGTAGAGTGAACACACAATGTTCCGTTAGTTTCAGGTGTGCAGCACAGTGATTCAACACCCCTATACATGATTTACTTTTACCATGAAATGCTAATTACAATATTATTATTGATGGCACTCCCTCTGCTTTACTCTTTATCCCTGTGACTTATTTATTTGACCCCTGGAAGTTTGGACTCTTGATCCGCCCCCCATCACCCCTGCTGGCAGCCCTGCTTTGTTCTCTGTGTCCTGCTCCAGGCTCACCTCGTCCGGCCGAGGGCACATGTCAGGCCTCCACGTTGTGCTGACAGCCCGCTGCCTTGCCCAGCGGGAACATTACCTGCTGGGGGATGAGAGCTATTTGGGGATGAGTGTCCCGTTCTGACAAACCCCATCCGCATTCTCAGAGCTGGCTTTGTACTGGGCATCTGGCCATGGTTTTCAAGGTGCAGGCTTGGACAAGCGTTCCCCCTGGCCGTGGCTGGTCTGGTCTGGGGGCTCCCCCTCTGGCTCCCCTCAATCCCAGGGTCAGCACTGCACTTCTCGGGCCCTCTGTCATTTTTCCAACTGGCCTTGACCACAGCCACAAGGGGCTGGAGAATGTCAAGGCACCCCCCACCCCTTGGTTCAGTGTAGGCACAAGGGAGTCTCTCAGCAAATACTGTTGGAATGAGTGGCCGTCCCATCTCATTACAGGACACTGTGCCCACGGTGCTACAGGCTACTCATTTCCCCTCCTCCTGTGATGCCTCTGCCACTCTCCAGTCATTGTCACGCGGAAGCAGGTGCCATCTCTCTGCCTCTCCTGGGACATTCCAGCATGTGAGCTGGTCTGTGCGAGTCCTCAGGACACACCAAAGGCTGTGTTTCTCCCTCTTTCTATCTGACTCTCCGAGTCCCAGGGACCTCCGATCTCCTAAGATGTCACGCATCTTTGAAAGTGGATCTGTGACTTCGGTGAAGGCGAGGGGAGCTACATGAGATGCCCCCAAGTCAGAACTAAAGGCGTCTCTCATCTGTAACTGCCTGCTCTGCACTCCAAACTCCCTGCTCACACAGGAGAGGAGAGGAGAGGTAGTAATTATTTATAATAACTTTATTAGGTATAATTTGCATCGACCCTCTGAAAGCATCGCACGCACCTCCGAGAGCTGCGTCGTAAATGCAAGCACCCGTCCTTGACCCTGCCCGGTCCTCCCCGTGCACAGCAGTAGCCCTTTCTTCCTGGGAAGGACAGGTACAATTTGTCACCACACAAATTATACATACTTGCTGTTGACATTCTTTTATCAGATAAATTACTTGTACTTATTATGCTGATGGCGGTTTTCATGAAATTTTCACATTATGAAAGTCTGAGTTTAGGCTGACACAGAGCATGCCGGCTGTCTTTTGACCACGGGCACAGAGATGCTCATTCTGACAGCACATGTCTGTGCCTCTTCTCTGGGATGAAAGCTGACATTCTTAGCCCCCAGCGATGCAGCTCGGAGCCTCCACTTGGCCGTCGTCGCATGTGGTGGTGGCGGGGGAGGGGGGGGACCTGAACACAGACGCCCTCTGGAAAGGCAGGAAGCGATGTCCAAGTGTCACGCCAGCAGGTCTTACTCACGAGAAGCTTTGCAAAACATGCTGCTGACATTACGAACCTGCCTGGGAAGGTCCTACTCTTGATGACAAAGAAACGCAAAATTCGATCCCCAAAAGCACTCATTACTGTTTTTCTTTTAAAAGGGGGAAGGATTGGGGCGCCTAGGTGCCTCAGTGGGTTAAGCCGCTGCCTTCGGCTCGGGTCATGATCTCGGGGTCCTGGGATCGAGTCCCACATCGGGCTCTCTGCTCAGCAGGGAGCCTGCTTCCCTTCCTTTCTCTCCGCCTGCCTCTCCATCTACTTGTGATTTCTCTCTGTCAAATAAATAAAATCTTTAAAAAAAAATAATAAAAGGGGGAAGGATAAAACTTTAAATATTTTTCAAAGATTAATTTATCTATTTTAGAGAGAGAGAGAGCTCGAGTGGGGGGGGGCAGAGGGAGAGTCTCCAGCAGACTCCCGCTGAGGGTGGAGTCCAGTGCAGGGCTGCATCCCATGACCCCGAGATCATGACCTGACCCCAAACCACAAGTCCAATGCTTAACTGGCTGTGCCACCTAAGCACCCCTAAAACATTTTTTTTGAAAATTTTATTTATTTATTTGGCAGAGAGAGTTCACAAGCAGGCAGAGAGGCAGGCAGAGAGAGAGAAAGAGAGAGAGAGAGAGGGAAGCAGGCTCCCTGCTGAGCAGAGAGCCCGATGTGGGACTTGATCCCAGGACCGCGAGATCATGACCTGAGCCGAAGGCAATGGCTTAACCCACTGAGCCACCCAGGCATCCCTAAAACATTTTTTTAAAACGGAAGGTCTTCTTCCCTCACCAGAATAATTCGTGCTCGGACAGAAGGGCGAAGAGGAGACAGCGCGGGCTCAGTGCTGGCGCCCCAACCTCGCGGTGTCGCTGGTGTCGGCCACCTGCTGACCGGCCTCCTGAAGCCTGGCCTCCTCACCTGCCTGGTGGGGACAGAGGCGCCTGCCACCATGCTGTCAAGACAAGTTACTGACAGCCCACGTGTTAAGCGTTTAGATTAGTGCCTGCTACAAAGACAGCAATTTTAGGGTGGGGCTATCATCTTTTTATGATTATCAAAAAACAAAAAAGTCTCCCCTCACCCAAAAACGGCCACTGGGAAATGGGGCACTGGCCTCATGTGCAGGTATTAGGACCAAGGGGCGCCTGCTTTGGCTCACCCAACCGCAGGGCGGGACCTGTGTGAAAGCGCAAAGAACACGCTATGTTCTCCCTCCCAGAGACGAAATGCTGGGTGGGCGATGGCACCCCTTGGACCGGTCCCCCGGAGGGACCCCGGTGCTCTGCGCTCTGCAGGATGACAGAGACACACGAACGAAACAGAGGACAGTAGGACGGCTCCCACCATTAGGATCTGTTTAATTCACTGGTTTATTTGGTGCCTTAAGCTGGATTCAACAGACTTCGCAATGTTTTCAGTGAGATGGTATAAATAATTTCTTTTTTAAAAAACTTTTTCAAATTGGATGAGTGATGAGTTGGTCTATTTCTTTCTCACTGGATCAGAAGTAGGATATGGAGGGGTTGGGTCTGGAGAGAGAACTGCGGTGGGAACAGCAGCAGAAGTGTTACAGGTGGTCTCAAGGATCCATGTGGACGATACATTGTGGCGAGCCCGCTGGAGAAGAGAGCCCGCTGGGTGGTCCGTGGGAACTGTTACATGTGTTGTAACATTGGAGGAATTCAGTGGGCTTGACAGGTGAAGGGACAAGCACATCCGCACACCTCAAAGATTGCTGATTCAGTTAAAAACAAATGAAAATTATGAACTGGTCAGAAAACATGACTTTCTTTTGGAAAACGTGATTTTCTTGATTTCTTTCTGCAAGATTGGTTAAACTTGCCTGGACTTTATTCTGTATGTAATACAAGAGACCGGGTGACTTTGAAATGAGACCATTGCAGAAGTCCCATGGAGGGCAGCCCTTTACAGGGTCCCGTGCGGTAAAGCCATGACCCTGACGTGTGCACGTGCGAGCGCGCAAACTATATCAAGTCGTATGCCGGCCTCTGGAAGATGGGTGCTTGGGTCGTGTCAGGTACGGCTCAGAAATCACAGAGCCCAACGGAGGTTCCAACACCGTGGATGAGCGAGGCAGTGACCCCTGCGTCATCACTCGGTTTGTGACAGTGGCCTGACCAGGCAGTTGGGAAGCATCACGTGGGCCCAGAAATGCTCGAGACACAAGAGCGACAAGACCCCTGTTTAGTCACCTGGACAAGATCTCATGGGGCTTCTTTTTTGTAGGGTTAGCGAAGGAAGTTCTAGTAGAAAAGATTCTCATTATGGGCATGTGGTTAATCACACTGAAAGGGAATCTTTCTCAGACCCCGTGTTGTATGATTCCACTTCTGTGAAACGTCCAGAACCCATGCCTCTCTGGAGATAGTGAGGAGATTAGTGCTTGCCTGGGGCTGGGGGTGGGGAGGGCGAGTGGTGGGCTGCTAACAGGCACTGGTCCCGTTGGGGGCTGCAGAGAAGCTTCTAAAGTGAGCTCGTGCTGATGGCCTGTGAGTGCACGAAAGCTGCTGGATGTACATTGTGCTGGGTTCTCAGGAATAGAATTTACGCCTCAGTGAGGATGTGAAGCGAAATTTCCTTCTGTCTGACGTCTGCGGGGCTCTGATTTACTGCGAGGCCGTCATTTGCTGGGCTGTCCAGGCCATGAGTTTGGTGTTTGGTCCAATTTCCAGGGCGGGTTGTTTACAGCTAAGCACATTTATATGGGCGAAATGAGACGCACATATTAATTGTGCACAAGAATTCATAGAGCTAGTCACTGCTCCTTTGATGTCAGAATGCAAAAATGCTTTACTGGCTTTCATTTTTAAAACTAGAAGGTTTGGTGTGGCACTTTCAGATATTTCGCGGCAAAACTGTCATGTTTTTTACTCCAGATGTTGTCTTACTCTATAATACCACTGTAAGTCAGGAAACACGAGGCTACAGCCTAGCGTCTGCTGTTCTTACGTGTCAAACAACACATCATCGCACTGTCTTTGCTTTCCATCTTTAGCTAATTGCGAATCTTCTCAATTCTACTTTAGGAACTTAATATTACGGTCAAGCTGTGAGTGCCGTCAGAGCCAAAGTCCCTGGAGCTCTGAGAACGCTTAGCCGGGCTGCGCTTCGGGGGTTTCCAGAGCACGGGGGACAGGCCAGCCTTACTTACTTTGACGTCTGAGGCCCCATGGGCTCGTCCTCCTTATCCTCCCGACTGCTGTGGGCCATACCACACGCTCGGAGGGAACGCACGGCACTCCCAGGACCAGACGTGCGCAAGCTTGTCCAGACGCTGTCCATCTGTCCCTCGGCTCTCCCTCCCTGCGGCTGGCCTCTGGGGACAGCCTGCATCCTGCTCTGTGAGCTAGGGCCATCAGAGGCTCGGCTTTGCCTCTGTCACCTTGCTAAGTTTCACACTCTCAGCCTCGAAGGAGCTGTGGCAGAGCCTGGTGGAGTGAGCCAGAGTGGGAGCCCGGAGGAGACGGGGCCGAGCCCTCACTGGGGCTGGCCGGGCTGGGCCTCTGTGGCCTTTGCTGTAGTGGCTTGCAGCACGGTCCCCAGTCTGTTTGTGAAGGCTCATCTGGCTGTGTGGAGACCAGCACGGGCTGGCCGGTGGGCACAGAAGCCTGGGCATGGTGGCAGTAGGGAACGAGGGGCTGGCCTCACAGTGCTGGGGTCAGACGCGAGGGGCTGGCCTCACAGTGCTGGGGTCGGACGTGAGGCCCATCCTACCTGGACATAATCCAAAAGCAGGGTTGTGGCCAAAGGGCTGCCATGCGGGAACGACCAGGAACCTGTGGGGCCAGGACAAAGACAAAGACCCTCACAGAGAGCTTCCAGGCCGGGTAGAGACAGAGTCCACGAGCACCAGTGTGGCCAAGCGCCAGCTGTAGGCTCACCTCTCCCTCCCCTACACAAGACAAGTAAAATCTCTTCAGTTACCATCATGGAAAAGGTGTGTGGTTTAGACTTTTCTTGGCTTTTTAAAGGAATTGCTTCTTTAAAAATTCCAGCTGGGGGAATTGTTTGCATGCCCGGTTCATGCCCTGAGTGGTATTGGCGCCCTCCGCCCGCACCTCGGCCTCCGCCTCGCAGCCCGCTCTTCCTCCAGACGCGGCGGTCTCCCCAGGCCCTCCTGACCAGGCTCCCTCCTCGGAGTCCCTGCTCCTCACCAGGCCGGACGGGCCATGGGCATGCAGCCCAGACAGACTGTGATTCGAACTACTTCACGCGCCCTGTTGTGCATCAGAGTGTGGACGTGTTGGCGGCCAGGGCAGAGGCGGGGGCTGCTGGTGGGCGTGGGCGCGGGTCCTCGGCTTTTGGCCACTCCCATGGTGCACCTGACCCTCCCACAACAAGCCCCTTGGTCCTCAAGCCCTGTTCCCAGAGGTCCTGGCATGGAGCATGCTCCAGGGTCTTCTCTGTCCCTTTCCCAATGCCATCACCTTCATGACAGTCTCGTGCTATGGACAGAGTCCATGTCCCCCCAAACTCACGAGTTCAAACTTCTCCCCAAAGTGATGGTGTGAGGAAGCAGGGCCTTTGGGACGTGGTCCAGTCCTCAGGGTGCTCGCGGATGGGTAGTGCCCTCATAAGAGGCCCTAGAGAGCTCCCTTGTCCTGGTCAGTCACACGAGGACACCTCAGGAAGACGGACATGTAGGAAGGAAGTGGGCTCTCCACACGGGGAATCCGCCAGTCCCCAGCCTGTGGTGACCGGCGGCCGCCGCCTACGGCCGGCAGGTAGAAGCTGTCCCCCGGTGCCCGCACACCCACAGGACGCCTCTCACACCACCGTCAGCTTTGCGTTTCGCTGTCTACACAGTTGTCTTACCGTCGCATGCATTTCATTCAGCCTGTTCTCTCTGGCGACACGAGTGCCTAAGAAATACCTGTGGCACTGAATCGTGACGCCGCCTCTTCCTCCCCGTTCCGTGCAGCGCGGCTCTCTGCACCGCAGGAACGCCACCGGGCCGGCCTTGATCTGTCTTCACCATCACTGTCCACACGAGCGCTGGCCTCTCCTATCAAGCCCCCATGCTGGTTTTCAGTGTGTCTCCCTGTCGTGGTGTCAGAGTCACTTTAATTCTGTTTTAGTAGTCAAATGGAATAAACCAAATGATTAAACCTTTTCCTTTGGTATGTTCAGGGAGTCTAAAATTAGCAAGTTGTTATGATGGGCAATTTTCAGGTATGTCTGACGCATCTGTAAAAATTCGGGTGGGCCTTAGCATAACCATCCCAGGGGCCAAGCACCCTGAAGGGGTGGCCTGTGGACTCAGCCATGCAGCCGAGGCTGGACACCGCTCGCTCCATGCTCTCCCTTCCAGAGGAAGATGCTCCTGCTACACCAACCTGCCCAACACTGTGCCTTTGTTTTGTGAAAACGCACTGGACAGATGCTTACTATTACGAATGTCATCACACCTGCCACAGCTCTTCCTGCTGAAAATTTTAGGAAAGAATTTTGACGGTGGAAACGTAACACCCAACAGAGAGTGTGACACATTTATTTTCAGGTGTATTTTAAGGCACGGTGATGCCTTCATTAAATTTAGGTGCGAATATAGCTCAGTGTCCCAGAATGAATGCCCTGCAGCGGGTCACCTGGGTCTCCATCTCTTGTCTCCCACTTACCTGCCCACCCGCAAGCAGGTTTTAAACTCTGAGTATGTTTCTGTACCGGAAGAACGGGAATGGAGGGAGTCCCAACTTGGGAGATGTATTTGAGGACTAAGTGGGAGAATGCGCAGCGTCTGGCCCGGTGCAGACACACGGCGAGCTCGCGGCCATGCCAGCTTCCCTGTGTCCGCTCAGCCTGGACGTGGACACCCCTTCACGGCCACCGCTGCTGGTTTATTTTGCCCAGATGTTTGCAGGCCGAGCACCAGGCCGCACCTCAGCTCCATCTTATAAGACTCGGAGATGCGAGACAGGGCATCAGAGTGACATGACGATCTCGAGCCTCTGCTGACGTCACACGAGATCCCTGTGACCTCAGCGGCACCCACTCTTGGTAGAGTGCACCCCAAGCCTTCTCCTCTTCCCTTTATACAGGGCCGGTCATACACTTTTGTTGTTATGTTCCGTTACCTCAAGCTTGCTAATGCTTGACACTCCAGATCTCTCTCCTATAACAACAACAAAACACTCAAAATACAAAAAACCTCATTAAAGAATATTAATACTCATGAATTACGAAAAACAAAAGGAGAAATTGCCCGGAACAAATTCCGATCACCCTTTGATTCTGTCCACTGACACGTATAAATGACGGCTCCATTAGAGCCGCGTGGACCGGAAGGAGGTGGGCGCTCCCAGCCGCAGCTCTGCCCCCGGCCAGGTGATTCGGGCCCCCGTCGGCCTCGGGCAGCGCACTCACCAGTCCCCTGTCGGAAGCTGGATAATTGCCGGATGTACCGATTGGCACCCAGATTATTTTTCAGTGTGATACACAAACATATTATCACATGTTGACAGCTCTCTCTCCTTCCCAAAAGAAAAGACGGTGTGAAAAGATGGAGATTCAACAAGAAAAAAGTACAGGCTGTGATCGAGGCTTTCTGTAAGAGGCCGTGCTGCTTCAGGGGTTTGCTAGAGAATGAAAATGCAACATGTGCACGTTTCAACGCGGGCTCGCACCCATGAACACAAGCTCCTACGCACAGAACCACTATTGCTAGACATATTTAAAGGGGCTTTTAAACGTCACCTATGGACATAAATGCAGTTTTCTTGTATAAAGTTAACATTTTTCACCTTCGGCATTTTGTCCTCAAAAACTAGAGGTATCGGGGGACGCCTGAGGACGCCTGTTAGACCCGGACACTCTTATTTAACTTCATTTGCTGGCCAGCCCCGTGGGGCCCAGGGACATATTTTTCATTCCTGTGGTCATGTCCCCACCTCATGATGAAAACCTTAAGGACCTACGACCTTCCTAGTGGTCATGGGACCTTGGGGAGCATCTCACCCGCCAAAACCTCTGTCACAGGAGGTCCCACGTGAACAGGGTTGGGACAGTAGGTGGCAACCCCTCATTTTCAAAACTCATGTCATAAGGCAAGGCAAGACCACGGGCCCAGTGTGATATGCTCCTAATCCTTGTGTGTGTGCGTTTGTCTGTGTACAATGTGGACGCATCAGGAAAGGAAGGAAGTGCACGAAAATATCAGCAAAAACAAGACAAAACAAAAAAATAGTCCAGTCATGGGGATTGGGGTGTTTCCCCTTATTTGTCTGTTCATATTTACCACATTTCCTGCAGTGCACACGAATCACTCCAACTTGAAAAATTGGAAGGGAAATCTTTGTAAAATGAAATTTCATTGTGGGACATTTTTATTTATTTTTAAAGATTTTATTTATTTACTTAAGAGACAGAGAGAGAGAGCAGGAGTTGGGCAGGCAGAGGGAGAAGCAGGCTTCCTGCTGAGCAAGGAGCCCAATGCGGGGCTCGATCCCAGGAATCTGGGATCCCGGCCTGAGCTGAAGGCAGAGGCTTCAATGACGAAGCCCCCCAGGCGCACCTCTTTGTCTTTAACTTGCATAAGTCTGTGACAAGTCTTGGTGTGAATTTGGGTTTTTGTTGCTTTGTAGGTTTGTACCTTACCAATCTGGACAGTTTGCAGCTACTGCTTCTTGGAGCATTTCCCAGCCAGCCCTGTCCCTCGGACCCTCCGGTGGCGACGCGGCCCCGAGGCGCGCCTTCTCTTCGCTCCGCTTCTGTCTCTGCTTTTCTCTCCGCTTCTGTCTGCAGTTCGGACGGGGCCGATTCTCGAGCTGCGGCTTCCCGGCGTCCCCCTCCACTGTCTCCAAGTGGACGTTCGTTCCACTGGAGACCTTCCTGGTTCTTGCTAGGACGAGTGATTTTCGATGGCAGCCGGGACGGCTTCATGTAACGTCGTGAGCATCCGGACCTTATTTGAACCCAGAGCTTGGCTGCCTCTGCCTGGCACTGTGCCTGCAGCACAGGTGGACGGGCCGCCTCCTCTGTGCCGGGCGGGGAGCAGTCCGGGTCTGTGCTAGCCACCGTTGGCACCTGCTGGGGGCTCTGGCTGCCCGCCACGGTCACCACCGCCACGAGGGGGGGGTGAGTGTCCACATTGCCACTCTAGAGGGTGGTCATTGCCTAGTAGTTGACCCGGCAGCGCCTCTCCTGGTCCTTGGGCTGAAGACCACAGCTCCCGCTGGGGCCCCTCTGTCTCTGCCCGGTGCTCTCTGGGCATCCAGCCCTCTAGCTCTGAGTCTGGGGAGGCCCGGAGCAGTCTCTGTCCACCGCACGGTCTTCTCAGGTGTGCTTTGCAGGTAACAGCCAGAGGGTTTTAGTCGTTCTAGAAGGAGAGCATGACATCTCTTCCTCCTGGAGGTGCGGCCCTGTCAGCGCTGCTTCCATGTCTCACCCATGCTGGCCGTTTTTAGCCTCCTAATCTTTTGATCGACAGAAGTCCTTAATTGTGATCATTTGTTTCCCTTTTCAGTTAGTAAGTTTTTATGTTCAGTTTTGAAAAACCTTCTCTTGGCTCATAACTGTACTGTAATCTGTGGAGTTTTCTGTATGTACTACTTTACTTTCTGCATTTCTGCCTCTCACCTGGGATTGAGGTTTGGGTTGGGCCTGGGGTACACAGAGCTCATGTTGCAGGTCTTTCCATCTGGACGCTCGATTTATGACAGAAGCAGCTCTGCAAAGCAGCACGGAATGAGTGTCCTGTGTAGTCAGTGAGGCTGGTCACTTGGGGACCCATACGGCACCCAGAAACACAGACCATCCCTCCGCATCCTGAGATCCTCCCCTTGAAATTCAGCGTTCTCTGGATTTTAGAGAAGTGGCGTGCTCCACATAGCGTCTGTCACAGAACATCTGCGGTGCTACCTGCTCTATGGTGGGGGACACGTAAATGCTCACAGCCCCGAAAACGCGTGTGCCTGTGTGTGTGTGTGTGTGCGCAAACACATGCACATGAGCACACACACACACACGCACGCACACACGGTCCCATGAGTAGCTGCCTGTTAGTTCAGGTCAGGTTCACCATCAGATAAATTCTAGAACCGCTTCTGATTTCCGAAACAGTTCACACTTATCAACAGTAACAGACTGTAGGTCCGCCCTGGGAAGGGCGCTGCATGTCGGAGTGCCTGACTATAAGTGAAGTATTCTCTCAAGTGGGCACCTCTACAATTTCCTTCTAGGAGGGCCCCAGTCGAGCTATGCAGCTAGTGACGAAGGTAGAGGGACTCGCCAAGGCACGGTATAACCAGTGCTCCGTGGTCACTGGGTCAACTGTTGATTTGGAGTGGCCCCTCCTTCGGCATCACTCCCACTCCCAGCTCTGCTTCAAGGACTGACGTAGGGAGCCTTCCCAGGATGTCTCGAGGAGATGAGAGCCGTCCTTTAATGCCTTTCCCAAGGTTGTCTGAGCCTGGTTACGGGAAACCGGCCGTCATCTGTATTGGAAGGGGGGCACCCCGGCAGGGAGGGGGAGGTGGACAGGCTGAGTCTGAGCCCACGGTTACTTACATGGAACTCAGTCATCTCTGCATAGCCCAAGTTACCGACGGACAGTAGAGTCTGAGCCACGTAGAGGGCCGTGGAGTCCCTGCTGATCCTGAGTGTGTACTGACAAGTTCCCAGACATCACCAACACCTTGCTCTGAGGTTGTTTTCCCCCATCCGCTTGTGAAAATCTGGGTGTGCTGCAGGGAGCTTATGCAAGCATGGGACGGCCGTGCAGGGCTGTCCGGGGTATTTGGGTTTAAAACCGGCAGGTGGGCAGTAGCAAAAGAAACGGCGTCCCGCTCTGCAGAAAGCCGGCCGATTTCACGATGCGGCCGCGGGCGGAGCGTGGCTGCGCTCTAAGCCCCGACAGCCCTTTCACTCCGACTTCAGCGAGACGGCAGGACGCACGTCGGCCGGTTGCTTTTCCGCCGCAGAAATGAATACAGAGTGGCTTTCCCCGGACAGCGTGTGTACATGTCAGCCTTTGGACTGTTGCCGTGCCCGGCGTCTCGCAAGGCTGTGGTACGTGCGGTGCCACCAACGTCTCCGCCCCACGACGACGGCGGCCCGCGGGTCGGTCACCTGCACCGCTCTGGCTTGGTGGATGCCGTGGTCAGAGGAAGAGGGTCCGCGGCTCTGCAGACACAGATCTGCTCCCGAGCGCCGGCCTCGCAGGCCACCGCGCTCTGCTGGCCGGAGCCGCGTGCGGTTTACGGGGAGCCTCCGCGCCCCTGTTCCGGGAAGGCCTGGCTTCTCCTCTGACGGGTGCGTCGTGACGTGCACATCGGTGTCCCCCAGTACTCCTGCACCGTGGCCGGATGGCGGGTGTCGGCTGCGACTTCCCCCGGCGGCTTTGTCAGAGACAGAGACGCTGCGGAGTGTAGGCGGAATGACGTTTCGTGACCGTTGTTTCTAGAAACAGGCATCACTTTATCTAAGGAGAAAGCTTTCACGGCACAAATACGTATTTGAAAGGGCCACTGTTGGGGGAGTCTGAATGCACTTGTCAGCCAGTAGGGGGTCGGCTGGAGGCGCTCGCCTGGCTGACCACCACTCGTGGAGGTTCGCTCCCAGGGGGCCTGGAGGCCGCCCACGGTTTTACCCAGGGGCGGGAGGAACCGCTGTGGGTGCGTTTCTCGCTGAACCGGCTGGCTCCTGGGGCTGGTGGAGACCCAGCCCGCGTGCGGCCTGTAGGGACAGAGGGACTGCTAGGAGAACCAGACAGGGCCCAGAAAAGAGGTGCCCGGGACATCCCGGCTCTGTCTTTGTGTCACTGTGGCCGTCTGGCGTCCGGAGCCCCTCGGTGCCTCTGGCTTCTGTTCGCGTGGGAAAGGGCTTGTGAGCTGCGGCCACTCCTCCCCCATCCATCCGCGTGCTTGTGTCTGCGTGTCGTTTCTGTATTTCTGGAGACGCCCACCAGCTTCCCTCACGACCTAGGACGGGGGACGAGACTCAGTTCAGTTCATTTTTAAAAATTAGTTTAAATAAAGGTTTATTTTAGCGAGTTTTAGATTTATAGAAAAATTGCAAAGAGAGTTCAGACCATCCTGCATACACCCCCACATCTAGTTTCTGTTATTAACATTTTACACTGGAATGGTGTATTTGATACAATTATGTGACAATGTCACTACATGGCTGTACCCTCATGTGCGTACCTTCATCACCTCGCTAGTTTTTCCTGCTGTAGGACCCAGTTACTGCGAGTCGTTAAACAGGTGGTCCCCTTCCTCTCATTCCCGGGCTCCTAGTACCAGCAGCTTAAGGTCATGTCTGTCTTTTCAAATAAGGACCCAGTGATATGGACCTGTGATTAGAAAAGTCAGATTAGACCAGGATCCTGCGAGGCACTGACACTCCGGGACTCATTCGCTGTGTGTACTTCTCTCCTCATTCCTTGGGGATAGCAAGCTTGAGGAGCCAGAAGCGTGTCTCCTTCCTTCTCACGCAGGACCCCTGACAGCGCCTGGCAAAGGACGACCCTGTCAGTCGTTGTGTTTGGCCTGGAGAATCCTCCATGTCAGCTCCTTTATCAAGGAGCGTCCACCCCTGTTCCCGGAGGAGAAAAGCACAACCTTCAGATCTGGTCCAGCCCTACAGCCCACTGGCCTGTGCACACCAGACCTCCACGCTGGTGTCTTGGGGGGGCAGTGGCGAGGCCGGGTGCTGGGGACACACCAGGAGCCCTGGCCAGCTCGTGCTTCCCAGGGCATGCGGCATGCCGGTGTTCAGAGCCTGAGAGCTTGCTGTAAATACACCGGCTTTTCCCGGAACCTCGTGTTGATCAACACAAACAGGTAACTGCCCAGTTGTTTAACTTGGTGGGGACGGTGGAGACCCTGGGCGGGGTGGGCGACCACATCAAGAGACAAAGTCAGGCTGAAGGAAGGCCTGAGGCACACGGAGGAGGTGGCAGGTTCCCGATGGCTTGGAGATGGGGGACTGCGAGAGCCCTGGGGACGGGCGCCGGCCCCAGGGCTGGGAGCCGGTATTGTGGGCACCGCTGATGAGGCAGACTGTTTATTTCTTAGGACTTACCCAGTCCCCATAACTCACACAACAACAGCTCTTTGGGCAGAAATTTTTCTTAGTAATGGGAATGAGAGCAATAGGGAGAAACATGCTCGAAACAGTGACACTATTGGAAATGCTTCCTTGCTTCATGCGGCTGTCGGATTTCATTTCTTTTTCTTACAAACCAAATTGATTCAGCATAAAAAGTCATCTACTTGGAAGGAGCCTTCCATCACCGCCGTTCTGAGAAGCTGAATTAGCGGCCGACAGTGCTGATGGACGCCTTCAGGACCACTGTCATAGCGGCGTCAGCTGTTACCCGGCACTGCGGGCCGCGGTTCTCCTCTGCCTTCTATGCTGCGTGACAGGACGAGACATCTAAGGAGAAGATGGGTCTGAAGACCACATCTGGCTTCTGGGTCGGGGACAGGAGTCCCAAGTCTGGGCATTTATTCTGATTTTTAGATAAGAGCCAGGTCCTATGCCTTTCCACCTAATGAGAGTCAGAGTTCATATGTAAAAAGGACTTGACAGTGTATGTTCACTTAAATACACATTTTTAACAAATGGTTGCATTTTCTGTAAGCCGAAGGCTGTTGTGGGGTCAGGTTGAATTCCTGCTGGAAGACAATTCTTAAATGGCTTTCTTCCATCCCTGCCCAGCCCATGAGGGAGGCACCAAGGGCTCTTTGTTCAAAACCACCTTCTCATGATGTTGGCACAATGAACGGCAGGAGAAGATGAGGAGTGTGTCTCCTTTGGGGGCAGTAGCAGGCTGGCTTCTGGCTTTGGGGGGTGGCAACAGGGGAGGAGACCGGCCCTTCCTGCCTGTTAGGGAAGGATCGGGGACCCTCCACTCAGAGTCCCCTCCTGTGACCAGCTCTGTGTTCTGGTGCCGCCCTCTGGCCCCCAGGGCGAAATGCTGAGGGTCTGGAAGGTAGCGAACTGTCCTTTATCTGGACTCGGGGGCCTGGCCTCTCTCCCCAGCGCCCTGAACCAGCTGAGCAGCTCGTGAGCTGGGGAGACAGTAGGCGCTCAGATGCTTCAAGCTGGCGACAGGACCTGCCACCGTTACAAACGTTAACGATTTAACTTGCAAAATATCCCCATATTGTTTATCATCTGCGTGATAACAGTTACTGGGAAGGTCCAAAGGCACAGAGGTTCTCCAGAGCTATTTAAGCACGGAAGGGAGTGGACTCGCCCATCCTCCCCCTGCCGGCATCTCGTGGGCAGGCTGGGTCTGGAGGGTTAGAGGGAATACAGATGTAAATAAAGGGGCATGAAGGTTTCAGGTCTGGGGGACAGGAACGGAGGACAGTCTGTGGCCTCTCCGAGGGGCTGTGAGGCGTGGCCGCGAGGAGCCTGCACCTCCCCCCGGCAGGTTAGGGCAACTATGTCTGGTGATGTGCCAGGAGCAGCTCCCCGGACCCTGGCGGTGCCTGTGCTGTTTCCAGGTCATGAAGGCCAGGCCCTCACGGTTTGCACCAAATTGCCAGGGGCACCTGGCGACTGCTCCGCCTCTCACTCTGGTTTCCAGTGGAACCCGTGCTCTCAGGGGAAACACCAAAGTCAAGGAGAACCTTGATGTTCAGCTCTTCAAAACCTGCTTCGGCTTGACACCTGCGTCTAGCACTAAAAGGCAACAGTGAAACCCAGCACCGGAAGCAAACAAACATAAGCGCGAGATGAGCGCGTGCTTTTAAACCCTGCTGATGCAGGAGAGATGCGGGCGATGCCTGTGGGAAGTAATAGAGACCGACCTCCCCAGTGTGGGTGCCCTCCCAGGGGGCCTCAGCCAAGAGACCACGCCGCCAGGGCCCGGGCAGCTTCCAGACTCTTCCGCCCACGTTCACAGCTGTGGGCGGGAGGCATTCTGGCAGAATTTGGGAATCACACTCGTCTGTACCACGCAGGAGGAAGGAGGAAACGGAGCAGCCGAGCTATTGACGTACCAAGAACTCAAGCCCGAACGCCCGGGGCAGGCGTGCACACGCCGAAGTCTACGGAGCAGGTGGGTCCATGAGTGGGCCAGGTGTGCAAACACTGTTAAAGGGAAACCCTGGTCCCACATGAGGATGGCAGATGGGGTGCTTGTGGCCTCAGGGCATGTGGGGAAATGGCTGGGTGGAAATCTGATGTCCTCTGAGGTCTTGTCTCCAGGAGAGCTGTTCCCCAGCTCTGGGCGATGGGGCTGTGTAGACACGCAGGCCTGGTGTCTCCAGGCATGGCTATTTTATACAAGCTAGAAATCTGGACTTGGCGGTAAAATTCCACAATGAATCCAGATAAAAACAATGATGAAACACGGTGGTTGGAAGAAGTGCACGTTTGCTTGCTGAACCCCGCCGGTGTAGCGGGACAGAGATGGGGAACGCCCATTACTCCACGAGCTCGCCGTGAGTCAGTAAAGTCACAGGTAGTTGGGTGCCACGAGGTTGTGTGGCTTAGTCTGGACCCTAACGTGTAAGAAGAGGGAAATCTGGGGAGACACGGGGGGAGGACCACCATGCACAGACAAAGGCAGAGGTCGGTGACACTTGTGCAAACTAAGGATCGCCAGCAGCACCAAAAGCTGGACCCTGCTGACATGTGGATTTGGGGAGCCGGGCTCCTCGTACTTGGAGAGAACAAGCACCCATTCTTTCAGGCTCACTCTAGGACTTTGTGCTCCAGCAGCCCCAGGAGCCAGTGTAAAGGGAGGTGGGCCTAGAGAACAGAGCACAGTCAGGTAGTACCAGGAGGAGAGAGCCTGGCAGGAACAAGGCCACATCTAGGCAGAGCAGTTGGCCAACCACGGCGGGGGACAGCAGAGTAGCAGCTGAGTGAGAGCGTGGAGCTCGAGGCTTCCCAAACGTGGTTCTGTGGTCCACATCCGGGATACATGCATACTGCACTGCTTTCTTTGAGATTTAGGATGGTCTTTAGCTTTCTTAAGGCTCTGAGAAGTCCTGCAGCGAAGCAAACATGCTTAAACCTTTCCACCAAGCGTTTTCCAAGATGATTTGCTCCCAGGCCACACCCTTGCTCAGTGCAGCAGTTTCTACTCTGCCGACTCGCTGTTTATAGACACTGAGGAAATCATTTGGGGGAGCAAGTGGAGCAGACGTTGAAGCCGGAGGGCTTTTCACCGGACGTTGTAACTACCAGCCAAAACAGACTAAAAATTAATCGGCCAACATCACAATTCCAAGTTAGTCAAGGATTGCTTCGGGAAATACCATTTTCTTTTTTCTTCCTTTAAAGATCTTATTTATTTGTTTGTTTCTTTGTTTGTTTATTTATTTATTTTAGATAGAGAGCACATGTGAGTGTGAGGGGGGAGGGGCAGAGGGAGCAGGAGAAAAGCGGTCGCCCTGTTGAGCACAGAGCCCAATGTGGGGCTCAGTCTCACAACTGAGATCAGGACCTGAGCAGAAACCAAGTGTCGGTCACTCAAGCAACTGCACCACCAGGCTCCCCAAGGAAATACCGTTTTCCTGATGTTACCCTAGAATTAAAGGAATATCCAACACAAAAGTATCCAGGCCACTTTTGGACCCATGTAAATCCAGTTACGGCGTAGACTGAAACCCGGCGTGAGTCAGGAAGTTTCAGTACTAAGACAAGCCTTGAACAAGGTTCTTCTCAGAGAAGCTGTGGCGCTGAACGTGCCGCAAGAGGGCACCAGGACAGCTCAGGGTTCTCACGGCCAACAGGGTTCTCATACGCGTTCGTGTCTGGAAGGACCCAAGACGTGACGGCCCGAGTAGTGTGAATAGTGGTAACCGAGTGTTGACAGCACGCTCAGCTCGCAGAGTTCCCGCTCACCTACACATCTAAAGTGGTCTTTGAACAAAATAATCCCTGACTTGGTAGTCCTGTCACACGGCCCATTCCAGGAGAGACCCTCTGAGACAAGTCAGGTCTGGAACACTTTGTCCTGGAGCTTCTTTGAATCATTGTTTCCAGTGCAAAGCTCCTGGTTTGTGTACACAGGACTGTGTGTGTTCCTCTCTGTGCAAACCGCTCCTCCCCAGCCCAGCCGCAGGCCCTACAGCCCAGGGAGACTCACCTCATCTCTGCCGGACGCTGCAACCCCGTCCGTTTTCTTCAGGATTTGAAACAAGTTTTCCTGTTATGAAGAAGGTTTTGTTTCTGCCATTATTTCTAATATCTAGAACAGGCTGAAATGCTTTCATCACGCTAATGTTTACAAAACGAATTATGTATTTTCCTCAACAACCAATTATACACATTCTGCCGGGGAAAAAGACTTCTGGGTCTCCGTGTAAGTGAAATCTAGATTTATTGCACCAAAGGAAAGAAAGCCGTGGGTCGAAAATCCCATGTGTACATGCATCAGCACATACATTCTCTCATAATTCACAAAAAGCTACTGTTTCTCTTAGACCATGAAAAATACAAAGAGTAGTGTTTGCCCAGATAGTTGTTCGATTTGGGGCTATGCCTTGTGAAGTTAAGGTGCTTGATCAATGAAATGTCTCCTTCTGAGTTTTGTTTATAATTCTTTTTCTTAAAAAAAAAAAAAGGTTTATTTATTTGACAGAGAGAGGGAGAGAATCGTGCTGAGTAGGGAGCCTGATGTGGGGCTCGATCCCAGGATCCTGGGATCATGACCTGAGCCGAAGACAGACACTTAAGTGACTGAGCCCTCAGGCACCTCTTATTTATAATTCTTTGGTCACTGAATTACATGTAATTTCAGAAGTCAGATGGTCACTCATTAGAATGGAATGCTTGCCTGTTCATATTAAATGTAGCCTTTCAAGAATCTGATTTTGCCAGACCTACAAAATTACAGTTCTGATGGTTTTCTCTACTTAAAGATTGAACATTTTTTAGGATCGAACTGTAAGTAACAATCCTCTCTTTTATTTTAGCTTCCTCAAGTATGATTTGTTTCTGACTCTCGTACTAGCTCTGGTTGGACGAGTATAGCTTGCCATTGCTTCGGTATAGTTAGACCCACTCTCCTTAATTTCTCATAGAAATCACAAATAACCTTCCAAAAACCCCAGGAATATATCTTGGTGTTTACTCTTAAACGTGTCTTCCCCTAAAAATTGTTGCATTTCATCATTTCACTGCCAAGTAGCAGGTGACATTTCCCCATGAATCTCATCGTGCGAAACCCGCGTTAGGAAACTCCTCCACTGTTACATCAGAAGTGCGTGCACTCGGGGAACGGTTCCTGTAACTGAAACTTCATTAGGCTTGTTCCAATATATTTAAATTCACACGGGAATCACTCTTTTTAATATCTAATAAAGCTTCCATCTCAGGAATTGCAAGAAATTTAATTATTGTATGAATAATTCCAGTATAAAGGAATGTATGTCTTCATTTAAAACTAAACCCCAAGGGGCGCCTGGGTGGCTCGGTGGGTTAAAGCCTCTGCCTTCAGCTCAGGTCATGATCCCAGGGTTCTGGAATAGAGCCCCGCATCGAGCTCTCTGCTCAGTGGGGAGCCTGCTCCCGCCCCCCTCTCTACCTGCCTCTCTGCCTACTTGTGATCTGTCAAATAAATAAATAAAATCTTCTAAAAATTAAAAATTTTAATTAAAAATTAAAACTTAACCCCAAACATAAAACGTTGAAAGAATAAATACAAGGGATGTAACACGGTAAATGAGCAGTCAGGAGTTGATAATAGCATTTGCTGATGCTTACCAAGGACCTACTCCCTGCCAAGCACCGGCCCAGACTCTTTAGGCCAGTGAACTCATGGAACTTCCAACGAGCCTGTGAAGCAGGTGCTGGGGTGGCACCCATTTTCCAGACGAGACGACTGAGGTACATGGCTTCATCAGTGTGCCAGCTAGTACATGCTAGGACCCAAATCTGAATTTTGGCAGACTTCAGATTTTCTGCCTTAGCCTTGACTCCTTATTAAGTAACCCAAAGACTCAAAAGAAGAGAAAGCAGAGAGAAAGAGAAAGCTCTATAAAGCTAGCCATGTTTGTCAAACGTTTTGACCATGACCATGCCACATACAGGTGCCGTCTCCGTGCACGTGCATACAAAGTAGGACTCGCTGGTTCAACTTGCCTGCAGCCTTTTTCTATTTCTATTTTCTATTCTACTTTCCTTCACTGAAAAAATGCTGGTTTAGAGCCACTAAATTGATTTCATGACCCACAAATGGGTTATGACTCACACTTTGAAAACTATCACTGACACAATGAACGCATAGGTTCATTTAAAGAGGAGACACATCTGTACAAATTCGGAATTCTCATTCTGAAAGGGAGGGGCAAAAACTTCAGAACCCGTTATTCTAGCATTAAGGTCCATGTGAACCAATGGCATGGGTTAAAGCTGGAGTCTGAAAAATTCTACCATGTTAACAAAATTCTTATGTTAAATATTTAGAGGGCAACAAATCTTCAAAACACCAAAATTTAGGATTTATAATTATTTCTCATCATTGTCAATATAAATGGCAACCAACTTAGTTTTGATGCATCTGTGTTACGTTTCAGAACGTTTTTAGGCAGTGGGGATAAAATCCTTTACCGATAATGTTTCGGCTAAAGACAAGATAGTCCCACATGATCTGTGCCAGAAGGAAATGGTGTGCCAGACTACTTAGCTTACCCCTCCGTGCCACGACGTGAGGTCACATGGTGGAAGTCTCAACTGTGAAGCGAAGTGCCAGCTCTGCTGATGGACGGGCATGACCGATCTGAGGCAGCAGGTGAAGTATGCGGAGGCGAACGGTGTTTAACAAGCTGACGGGGGTCTTGGATGGAGTTGTTGGTGAGTGTAGCAAGAATGAAGGTTACTTGCATGGTTCAAGTGTATGACTAGTTCAGCCCTCAAAGCAAGACTTTTGGAGTCAAATACACAAATGTGGCTCCGGGCACAGAGCAGTGTGCATTGATGACTATATATTCAAAGGACTTAAACCCAAGATCAGATTCAAGCTTCTCATAACTCCTGGGTTATAAGCTCTTTGAACCATAAACAGTTTCAAAAACATTGCATTTACCTCAACATTTAATTTTAGGTTTAAATGAAAATATTTCAGGATACCACAGTACATGAAAATATTATATGTAAATGCCTAGAATCCACATATTCTTGACAGCTTAGTCCACAGATGGTTACAAAGTATCTAGACTTTGGCTCAGAAAAGCAGGTGCTGGAACAGACCATCAATTACAGTAAGAATAATACACTATGATTATAATGGAAGTGAGATACAATGTAACTTTAATGAATGGAAACACACCATCTACTTTGGCTGTTTATTCATTCCAGGACCAAAACAGCTCCTGAAATTTCTGAGTTTCTAATTTAGAAAATCTTAAATAGGGAGAGAACTGTTTGGACAAGCCTGGCTAACAGTTTTCAAAAACTCATTAGTCCTGTAAAATTTCAATTTATCCTCTCAAATTTGCAAGGCTTCTAGCGCATTTACCAATAATACCCTTTTCTTTTCAAGTTATCCTCACCTCCGTCTGCCGTTGCCCACATCATTAAGCCGAACACAGAGATGTGACCGCAGGGACACGGCTCCGCATTCCCTGTCAGCAAGCACGACTGAAGCATGAGAAGGCGGGTGGAAAGTGCCCAGCTTCTTTGGCGTGTTCGCTTTCCTCTCGGTTTACCCACACTTCTTTAAAGTGCTGAGAATATTTCTGCATATGCAACACCGATTTCAGGCCATCAACATGTTTTGTTAGACATGGACCACGTGCCGGCTTTGGGCTTGCCCAGGAAGGCGAGAGCCCGAGCGAAGGACGGCTGCTCTGGTGACGACAAGATTAATCCCAGGGTCCCTGGCCTTCCGTGGGGTTGTCAACATGCAGGGCCTGCCTTCTGTGCCCCTCAGCGCCACACAGCTCTGGCTGTCCAGAGCCGGGCTGCGTCACTGGCAGTGGGTACCATACAGTGGACACGGAGGAGAGTGGGGGGGAGGGACCCACTGCAGGTGACCACTGCAATGGTTCTGCTCGGTGGCCAGATGTGTGGGCGTGGGGGGCAGGCATGGACTTTGTTACACCTCTAGCCAGAGGCCTGCTTTGTCTGCTCTCACTGTGTCAGAGCTCAGGGCTGGCTGAGCCTCACCTCCAATGTTCAGATGCATGGGTCCTTGAGTCCTTGGGGCAGTATGCCCCACACCTGCTGTGCCCACTCTCAGCAGAAGTTGCTAGGGGATAGATCACCCACTGGGCCTGCATCCACTGGGCCTGGACTGGTGCAGTGCCCCTGCCAGGCTCCCCTCCAGTGCTTTCAGAAGGCAGCCCCATCAGAGGCCTCATCCTTGCTCTGCTTGTAGATAATGGCCCCTCTTTGGGAGGGCTGGGTCTTTTTTTTTTTTTTTTTTTTTAAGATTTTATTTATTTATTTGACAGAGATCACAAGCAGGAAGAGAGGCAGGCAGAGAGAGGAAGGGAAGCAGGCTCCCCCCGAGCAGAGAGCCCGATGCGGGGCTCGATCCCAGGACCCTGGGATCACAACCTGAGCCGAAGGCAGAGGCTTTAACCCACTGAGCCACCCAGGCGCCCCGAGAGGGATGGGTCTTGAGGCCATGAGTAAGCCACCCTGGGAAGGGCCCGGGAAGGCGTTCTGGATAGAGGGAGCAGCCCAGTAACAGTGGTTCTCATGCTGGGGGTGCTCTGGACCTGAGCCCGAGGAAGCACAGTCAGGTGGTACCCTATGCCCTGTGCACCGACCCTGAAATTAAGACCTGGAGAGCATGGGTCATGGCCACCGTCAGAGCTGAGTGTTGGCGCAGGTCTCTCTGGTCTGAAAGCTCATTCTCAACAGGATGGCACCGCATCCTAACCTGTATACCCCCTGGGTAGCAGAGAGTGTACGGCAGGCAGAACGGAGGCCTTCTGGAAGATTCCACCAGCAGGTGTCAGTGAGAAACCATCAGAGGCGCTGGTTTTTGCTGACCGTCTCTCATACACACCTACTTTCTTAGCCTCTTCCAGCACGGGGTGGGGGTGGGGGGTGGGCATGTGACACAGTGCTGGTCCGAGAAAGGACGGCAGAAGTCTGCCAGGTGCTCTTTGTAAACAAGCTTTTGCTTTCCTGGTAAAGAGATGGGCCATTGACTTCAGGCCACATGTCCTCTTCGCTTCTTTCCTCTGAGTGGAGCGCGAATGCAACCCTGGGACGGCAGCAGCTACTCTGGGCTCACGAGGGAGCAGCATGAGGACAAAACAACATAGTAATGCCCCTGGCGACAACTGAATCAGCCCCAGCAGCTATCAAACCCTGGACTGTTCATGACAAAAATAACCCTCCATTTAAGTCATTAGATGGAGTTTCTGTTATTTGCAGCCGACTGCAAACTTAACTGCAGAAGAAGGGCCTGGGGAAAGGGAAGGGCGTCGGACCGGGAGCCTCTGGCCGTGTGGAAGCTGAGCGTCTCCTGTTCACAGCAGTGTGTTCGATCCTGTCCTTGAGTAGTCCCCAAGGCTCCCCGTGTCTTCTCTGTGTTTAGCGCTGTTCCGATCCAGCCACGTCGCATCCTGCTAGACATGCAGAATCCCAGGCCCCACCTCAGAGCTGTGGAACCAGAATCTGCATTTTAACAAGAGCTCCAGGTGGTCTGGATGAATGTCCTGGTGTGTCCAGAATGCTGAACACCCCAGTCCCTGCTTCGCCTGGTCTGGAGGGAGGCCAGCCGAGCTTGGGAATGAGAGCATCTCTGCAGGGGACTCCAAGGAGTGGCCAGGACTTCAACCCCCGCTCTGGTCCCTATGCCAGAGGAACACAAATCATCCTGGACCCCAAAACCTCAAACCTGACCCTGAGCTTCTGGCTTCTGTGGTGTGCCTGGGCATCTGCAGTGGAAGCAGCCCAGGCGGTTCTGAAGCACACAGCTGTGGGACCAGCAGCGGCTCAACGGGAGACCCACGGCGAAGGGGGAGGGAGGTGTGTGTGGTAGAGGCGAAGCAACCCGAGCCTCCTGTGGCCTCAGCACAGGGATAGAGCCTAGCTAAGCAAGGTTTCCTGAGGGCAAGTATGGCATTTCAGTGAAATTTCTACTCTTTCTGAGAGTACAGGAACCATCTATCATCTACTCATCCATCCATCTGTCCATCTGTCCATCCGTCCATCCTATCACCCATCTATCCGTCATCCCCACCACCCACCGATCATCTATCTATCCTCTACCCATCATCCCTCTCCCATCGACCCATCAACCACCATTTATCACCCACCGCCCATCACTGGTCCATCTCTCCGTCTCCCCACTGTCACCCAGTCATCTAGTCAAGGAAGTCAGGAATGTCAGAGAGGTTGAACAAAAGTCTTTGCTCACATTGATCGCCCTTACATGTCCCTGGGACAGACCTCTGTTGTTTGAGCTTCTCTCTGGGGACGCATGCTGACCAGTAACAGAGCTAACTAGTCTGGCCCCTCAGTGGGTGGACAGTCCAGATTCAACTGTCCTGTTACAGATTTTCTGCACCTTGGAAAAATGCAGGCACTGACAATGCAGACTGCCTGCTGGGGACACGGCTGGTCTCGGTGCTCAGAGCAGGAACCGACACGCAGTGCACTTAAAATAAAAGTGTGATGTAACTGGAGAAAGCAGTGATGATACCTCCTCAAACACATCCACGCCACCTAGGGCCTCAGGTACATCATGGACAGAGCAGACAGTGACCATGGGGTGAGGTAGAGGAGAAACCTTGTCTCTAGCCGAGCTCAAAGGGAAGGACCACAGGGACAGTTTGGCCCTCGGACAGCCCGAGACACCATAGAACACCCCAGGCACCTGGTGCCCCTCACGATCAGTGCTCTGTGGCCAGGAGATGGTGAACTGCCTTTGGGCCATGAGCCTACGTACCAGCCTGAGGCAGAGCCTCCATCTGGGACTCTTCTGGCAGCCCCCAGGCTCAGACAGACCTCACCTCAGGGGCTGGTTGAAGGTCAGAGGGGCCTGTGGGGACAGGGTCAACTGTCTTTGTGTCTACTTGTGTGACACCATTCCGCTGCTCCTGGGAGGGCACAACACCATTCCGCTGCTCCTGGGAGGGCTAGGTGTGCCCTCCACCGGCCGGGATGACCGTCCATGGGGCCCTGGGGCTGCATGTGGGCGCGGGCAAGCCAGTCCGGGCCCAGTGCACCTTCAGGCAGTGGATGGGCTGACACGTCCAGTGTGCTCAGAGCTGCCTTCCCCAGGAACCCTGTGTCCTGAGATCCTGAACCCCGCTGCTCTGGCCACACCTGTGCTCCCTCCAGAGCTGTGCCCAGGGAGGGGTTGGGGGCTGGCAGACACCCTAAAGGCCCACGTGGGTGCTCTCCCACGTGGGCTCTCTGGCCTCACAGCCTGGATTAGATACTCAGCCCTGGGGATGCACAGGGCTGCCCTCGGCTCTCCCGCCTCGAGGCCCAATCTCATCCACGCCTGCGAAGACACACTGTTTTCAAGACCCAACGCGAAGGGGTTTGGTGGGCAATTACCTGAGGAAGAACGGTTTAAGAGCCCACCAGCGTCTTCCAGCTGTCCCGGAGTCATAGCTTGGCTTCTGCGGCCAGTCGGGGGCGGGGGCGGCGACAGAGAGCAGGAGGGAAGCCACCATCCAAGCGGGGTGTGGGGGAGGGGTGGGAGGTGGAACACGGACCCCGCACTCCTCACCCATAGCTTTAGGCACTCAAATGCTGGAGAGCTTGTTTAATAGATTTTATTTTTCATTTGGAAAACATTTTTTATGTCTGGAAAGATGGGAATGTTTTAAGATGGTTTTCACATTTCTAAAGGAAACTCACCCTGACTTAAATATCAAAGGTTCCAGTAGGTGCAGGGAAGACAAGTGAGCTGTCAGCAGCTCAGAGCAAAGCCCACGGGGAGGCCCGTCGCTGGGGACGAGGAGGGCTCCCACAGCTTGTGCAGCTGGCCCTCATGCTGAGGTGCACGAGGACTGGCCAGACTCACATTAGGGAGTCCAACATTCCAGGATTACCTCTAAGCCAGTAGCCATTCTGCTAATGGAGTTCCAACACATCAAGGGCAAAACTCCAATCTCTTTAATTACAAAAGTAGAGAGAATACAAATGATTGCAATTGAATATGCAATTTTTAAATGCATGTAAAATATTGAATATTTTCTCTTCTAACAATCAAGCTAGGCTTGCAAACATATGCCAACTGTCTTATCTGTGCCTACAAAGTTTAGAAAAACTAGCATTTCCTTACCTCAGGGAGTATGCATTAATACAATAATTAATGCAGCATTATTTTCTGCTCAAGAAGCTTTCCTTGTTATTCTGGACAAGCAGGTATTCACGGAGCGGATCCATCACATCTCCGCAGAAAGTTCTTTGAGGAGTCTCTCTTTCAGGCACACAGAGCTTATCGACAACGTACATGTTTTTCTGACATTGAAGCAAAGATCAAAACAATTTCAGTGAGTTCTTTGCACTGACTGCGGAAAGACACAGATTGGGGTTTAAGGATATTTGTGAGAGCCTTTTCCAGAGCCAGGCAGATCTCACACCGTTTCTAAAACCGAGCATCTAATTCAGGACCCGGAGACTGCGGGGCACAGAGCTCGGCCTGAGGGACGAGCCCTACAAGAACCAGAGGAGGACTGTGGCTTCCAATATGCTCTCCGAGATAGGTCCTGCCCGGCGCACCAGCCCACCAGGTGCCAGGATCGAGGCCGAATAGACACCAGAGACCCAGAGGCCCTGCCCTGGCAGACACGTTCTGGATGAGAGAGGGCAGCCTGAACGAGAGTCCATCTCAATGGTCCCTCCCTAGGCAAGCCGTGATCGGGGACAGAGGACTTGTGGGAGCCACCAGCTTCAGCAGCACGCCCAGCTTCTTCAGGCCCCGTAAGAGGCACGGAGACCACGAAAAATATGCCTGGCGTTTTCCTGAGGAAAAACGAATCATTTACAGATATGCATGGAGAAAGTTCATTTCCCCAGATTGCTGTAGTTCCTGACTGAGTCTAGGCGGCGGATGCGGGAGCTGGGACCCAGGTGGGGGATGTCTTCGGGTTTGCGCTGCAGTTGCTCATTTCCTAGGCTGGTGGCTTCCAGGCCGGGCTCTCAGAGGAGCTGGCGGCCACCAGCACAGCCAGGGAAGATGGAGCTGCGGCTCGACGCACTTTTTGCGCGTGTCCGCAGACGGTGCCGGACCGCCGGACGGCCAGGGCCCCCGAGAGGCACCTTCGCGATGCCTACTTCTTTGGAGGGTCCGTGAAATCTTTTAAAGCCCCGAAGAAGAAACGTCAGGGCCAGAGGATTCTCTTCACGTGGCCCCGGACCCAGCCCTTCGAGGGGCCCCCGGGTGGAGCTCACCTGCTATCGGGGGCCCCGGACGGCCGCGCCACGTGCCGGCGCCCACTGAAACCACAGACACTGACTAGAGGGGGGCGAGGGGGACATGCTGGGTCTCTGCGCTCGCCGCCACCTGGGACTCCCTGCGGGAAAGCACGGCGGCTCCCGGCTGACTGGCGAAGGAAAGCGGACTTAAATTCAGAATCTAATTTATCTTTAAAGTATTTAAACGTATGGAGAGGCTTCTACACATTTCCCCCTCGTGGATCGCTACAGCTTTTACCATCTGAAGTGTGGAAAACAGTTTCCGAAGCGGCCGTGTTCCTGGGAGGGCGTGTCCGGTTTCTTCTGGGTGATTCTAGGTCAGAACAGGAGCTGCTCTTCGATTGTCCTTCCTACAGCAAATAGCATTATATGTTCTGCATATAATAAAAGTCTAGTTGTAAAATAAATGTAAGACTTTTGTCTTGGATATTATATCCCTGATTGTAAAAAGCGATTAAAATTCAGGCGTCCTTTAAGTTGAGCTAGAAAGGAGACAAAGCGCCTCGAGCACCAGGATGGCCGCTGAGGGAAAGGACCCCCACGTCCACCTATAAACTCCAGTTTAGGGGCCATTCTAAAATCTAAAAATATGTGTATCATACCAACCTAGAAGGTGTTTGGGGCTTTATAAAATCCTCGTGTTCTCAAATAATCCCATTTGGAAGAGCTGAAAGCAGACATGTATTTCCACCTTTGAGTCACTCAGAGTGACTCATGTGGATGCAGGAGGCCGGCTCCTCTCCAGGGCAGGGCTCGGAGCCACAGGCTTCCCCTCGGGGACGCCGGGGGCTCTGGCTGGGGACAGCATGGCACGCTCCCGGCCCTGCCCCTGCCATCCTCGTGATCTCCCCCGGGTTAGTCCAGGGCTCGGGGAAACACCGAATTCACTCGGAAGTGGGGGACTTAGAGGCAGAGCCGTCCAAATCCAATCTGCCGCACTTCCGAAGCCAGGCCAGAAAACGCAGACATACTAAGTTAGGTAATAAATTAGGGCAGGAAAACCCCCGTTAATAGTTCATGTCCTCTACTATCTTACTGAAAAGGACAGTAAGAAATAAGCATCGCGCTTTAGATGGCATCTTCCTCTTAATATGTGCACGCGCATGTGCATGTGTGCGTGCGTGTGGTCATGACGAGGGACTGTACGTGTGCCTCGGGTGCTGCACACGGATGAGAAGAGCAGCATTTGAAAAGACTCTTTTCTGATAGAAAATGCAGTAAGCATAAGGTTTACAGAACTTCCTTTATTTTACCTTAATTATAGTTTCATTTTAAAAAGCCCTAATAAACTCAGATTTAGAATAAGCAGAGACACGAACACATGTTTTCATGGTCCAAAAATGATTGCACAGATTTTCCTTAGCGAAGTCATTTGTAATAGAATTTTCGTATTTATATTCATAGGTCATCATTTGTATTTTCTCTGTATAAATACTGTCAATTTGTCTCATGAATTTTAGGAGGAAAAAGGAAGGTATACATTAGTGGTAGGTCTTTCAAAATAACAAACAAACAAACAGACCACACGCACACACCCCACCCTGCATTTTAGAATTGGAAGGAGTTTTAATGCCACTTCTCTTCTACCACGTAAGGGAGCACAGTGAGGCCAGCTCGGCCGGTGCCTCTGGTGCCCTTTGCCATGCCCCACGGAGCTCGCCGGCCCAGATAGCGTAGGGCACGCCCACACCCCAACCTGCACCCGGGGGACAGAAGTGTGGGCGGAACAGCAGAAGCTCCCTCCGCGAAGGGTGCTGAACACCAGGAGTTCCCAGTAGCTGGGAAAAGAAGCGAGAACATAATTTTTTCCCTTGTTGTGTGTAGATCGAATTTAATGTAGCTGAAAAGTCAGCCAACAGACCTGCACGTCCAAATGCATCACGGCCTGTTTCCCCGCGAGGCGCCATCCGAAGCCCTTCCGAAGGCACACACGGGTCCTGCACCTTCCCCGGCCGCCGGCAATTCGCGAACGAGCACCACAGGCTGAGACCCGAGGCCCACGGGTGGGGTGGCAGGCGAGGCTGGGGGCTCCACACGTGGGACGTTACCCCTGAGCCACCAGCATGCATGCGAGGACCCAGGCGAGGGGTCTGGGCTTCCGTGATATCAGACAAGATAAATCCAGCCCCGTGGAGGGTTGGGCTGGAAACGCTTGCGCCAATGGGAGACAAAGGACCGGCCTGTTGCCGCCGGTGGCCTCATGTGGCTCCAGTCGGGGCGGCAGAGGCTGCCAACTCAGAGCGGCGGCAGGCAGGGAGACCGCCGCCTTCCCGCGCCCACGCGGAGAAAATGACACTGTGCAGAGTTTGAGAACAATTGCTTTTCAGCCCTTCAGCGATACTTTTTAATTAGTTTTAAATGTGAATGGTTCCTGTAATGAACTTAGAATAGAAATATACTTAAATAAATAATTTTTAGGGACTGTTGGCATTGATGGTTCTCTGATGCACGGTCTCAGCACTCGAGAGTTGACGTCAGGAAGTAAATATCCGGGCTTGTTAAGCGGCAACAGCCTTAGATTTTTACACTGGAAATGCTTTCGAAGTAAGTAGATCTTGTTTTTCCTGCATTTTAATTAATATTATTTCAAATGGTAAGGGCTGTATTTCCTTATCATTTTAAGAAACAGACGAATTTATGGTCTTATTGAGCCCGCTCATGTTTGCTAATTTCCATCCTAGCCCTGAAACCAACATGGTTTAGCCCCTAAGGTTTAGGATCTGTGCTGGAAGGCTGGCCCCGGCAGGTGGCTCGCCCCACACTCCCCAGGCAAGAATCACTGTGGCTTCTAAGTGTCTGTAGCTATCGGAAAAAAGGAATGGGTTGGATGAATACTGAATTCCAGGAGTTACCAAATTTTTTGAAGTTTTAAGTCCTATAAAGCGTTACTGGTGAAGGAAAGAGATCCTCCCTCTGGGAGCGGGGACAGAGGTGCGGGCGGCCCCTCCCCACCTGGAACCAGCTCGACGCTCAGCGATTGATCTCAAGCGATCCCAAGAGCCAATACGTTCACTTAAGGTTGACGACGGGAAAGCAGTTCAGAGTGGCCATTTTTGGGCACGGCAGGCGGTCTCTAACGAGGAGGCGATTTCTACATCTTCGTCCATCACAGATGTAAAAAAAAAATCCACAATTAGGAGGCTGCATTTTTATTTTAGGAAAAAAGTGAAAAATAAAAATTTCAAGACCAATCAAGATACATGTAGATATTCTTACGTCTAAGCTGTCAACCCTTATGGACTTTGCTCGGAGAAACACCACAGACAGGACATCCACCATCAACGACCAGAACCTCAAATTCCACGGTTTCCACTCGAATAATCAAGGAACGCAATTCAGAAGTCATGTTACATCCTGCATTTTATTCATTTCCGTATGACAAAAATAGTAACCTAGTCTAAGACATCCATTTCCATCAGTAGATGTGTCGAGCCACAGATTTGTCATAAAAAATATTGGATCTCGGTAAGAATGCCGGCTGGCTCGGGGTCCAGCCCTACATGGTGCTGCAGTAGAAAAATAGTGTCTCTCTTCACCACGCAGGGAGGGACGGCCTGGTCCTGAATACAGAAGGGGGCACGCCTCGCCGGCCCTTCATGAGCCATCTTATTTACAACACTTTACATTTCTTTTTTTAAGTAATATACACATCCTTCCGGGAGAAGAGAGAACACTACATGGTACCAAATACTAACCAAAAAAACCAAAAAACAAACAAAAAAAACCACACCAAAAGGACACATAAATAATAAAGACATTCCACTGCTGCCGCCCAGCAGCGCCCACGGGCTCGGTGCTCGGCTCCAACAGCAGGAGACGGCGAGGCTGGTGGAGTGAGGAGCCTTCGGGACTGGTTTGCTCCAGGATACGACATGGCCTCGCTGCGGCTGTGGAGGCGTGGGAAAGATCGTCCCGTGTTCCTGTCCTAGCCAAGAAGACATCGCTGTCCGGCTCCTGCTTCAGGGTACACACGTGGAACCGCGTCTCTGGACGCCACGGTCGGAGGAGGCGTTCCAGACGCCAGCAGGCCTGCACCGCACAAAATGAGGTAGCGCACACACCCCTGCCCGCGGGCCACCCCACCCGCGGTCCCAGCTCGGGCCAAGCCGTCTAAACAAGGTCAGCAGCTCCGGACCGTATTTCCACGGTCAGGCGACATTGTGCTTCGTTTTCATCTGAGAAGATAATAAATAAATCAGAAAACGTTCCGGTGGTGACGGATTCTACTGCCCGATGTTGCTCTTCCTCTGCAGCTAACTGTACACGAGAACCAGAGCCTGGACACGAGTCCCGCCTGCACGAGCGAGGGCCGGGCGGTCACCGCACACCAGACCCCCGCCACCGTCTGCGCGCCTGCCACCGTCTCCGGGCCCCGCCCGCCGCTGGCTCACGGTCCTTGGGTTAATTCATCAGACTCGTGCTAGGGGCGGTCAGGTTTTACATGGGCTTTGTAGAAAAGTTAAATAAATCATTTTAATTTAAGAAATGGCAGGCCCTCATTTATTGAGGAACAGACAAGTCTTGGTGGCTTTTCTGTGTAGGTGGTAAGGATTTCTCATAGTGTTTGACCTTAAGACAAAATAAGAAACTGTGACAGTTTTTTTTTCATTTTCCTTAAACCAAAGTACTATTTATAAAATACTTTACATCTTTTTAAGTTTTCAAATTATAGACAAACCTCCCTAATACAAAATCCTAAAAGTGCAAAGTATAAATTAAGAGTTTGCAACCACAGTATACAAACATTACCTTTTTATTGTACAACTTTGATAACGTGAAGCATGTCCTCACAACCACTTATAATGTTGTGAATAATTTACGGTGACATTTTGTCTGTAACTTGCTCCCAATCGCTGGGCTACAGACCACACTAGGGAACAACTGTCCAGATAGCAGCTACAAACATTTAAATTAAAAACAAAACAAAACAAAACAAAACAAAAAAACAAAAAAGAACAACAAAAAAAAGGCTTGTCACTGACGGGCACTTGCACACGAAAGCATGCGGTCTTCCGCAGGGGGACTTCACAGTCTGCCTGCATTGAAAAAACTCACTTATTTATAGTAAAACAAATTCTGCTTTAAAAGAAAAAAATCACATAGCCAGATGTATTCTGCGGTACAAAAGTTTCCTCTAAAGGTGGGGCTGCATTATCTGTTACCCGCATAATCTTAACATCATAAATACTACAGACAAAGGGGCGGCCAGAAGACGGCGCTGGGAGAACCCGACCACATCCTCAACAGTCTAAAAGCCGAGTTCAAGTTTCTAACTAACTCGAACAAAACCTTCAAGTGAGTGTCGCTGGGACACGCAGGGGACCCCTCCCCCCGCCGCGGGGGTTATCGGGTTTTGGGAGGAACGAGCGGATGGGGTGTGAGCCCTTTGCGTTCCCAGGGCGGTCCTACAGGCTCCTCTTTTTGATCTCAATTTACGAGCAGCCGGCCGAGTCCCCAGAGCAGTCAGGCTCGCGTGGGAAGAGTACATGTGTCCGGGACAGCCTTCCAGCAGCCGCACAGGGAATGCGGCCTCTGCTACGGGGACCATTTTCAGGGGAACCGGGGCCCAAGGCCGCGCAGCCTGATGGCCGCCCTCGACGGTGCGCGCAGGACAGAGCCGACCTCAGCTAGTTAATACCGATCTCTTTGTTATCCTCGATAAACCTCGTGAACGGACGGCTGGCTCCTGTCTCGGAGCTGGCTTTGTCCAAACCCACAATGGGCGGACTGCCGCCGCTGCGCACTTTGTCCATCCCGGCGGCCAGAGAACCCAAGGGGGGGAGGGCGCTTCCCCCGAGACTTACGGGGAGCTGGGGGATGCCCCCGTTCTGGATGACGGAGATCTCGTTGTTCTTCATGGCGAGGCCATTGGTGATGGCTGCCGCATACTGGTTCCAGAAACTCGGGTCAACGTTCATTGCTCGCGCTGCCAGATCCTTCTGGAACATTTCTGAGAACTTCAGGGCGTCGCCCCCCAGCAGAGCCATGGGGTTTTCCACGGACAGGCGGCGGCCGCGCCTCGCGGGGGCGTTGTTCCACATGTGCGTGCCCATGTGCACCTGCGCGAGAGACAGGGAGACACAAGGCACAGGTGAGCCGGCCCAGCTCCGGGTGCGGGGTGTGTCTGTCTCCACGCGGCCCACGTGCCGTCGGAGACCCAGCGCCACGGTGTCGGAGTCGGTTTCGGTCCCCGTTCTCAGGGTCTCATGTTTACACATGCAATAGTTCTCCTCACACAAAAAGCAAAATCAGTCAATCTCTTCGTGCACGTTTCTCTCACTTGATGACCTCGACACAATAAGGTTCCCCCACGGGGTGGAAAGCCCACAGGCCACAGGGGGCTGGGAGGGTGCAAAGCTCAGAGGGCACAGACCATTTTGCCCCTTCTGCCTCTCCCTGCTCCACAGGACGGCCGTGTACTTGAACTCCCAGCTTTGCTGGGCCCCATGGTCGCTCTCCCCCAACACGGAAGCATCCCCTGGGGCACGTGTAGCCGGCTCCTGTCCTACAGGAAGGAGCTGCCACCGGTTTCAAGCTGTTCACAGTCTTGGAAGAGTGCACCGAGACCAGGGCAGGCGTGTGGCGTGGACAGATGAGGGCAAGAGGCTCCTTGAGCGTGTCGTGCACACCCCACCTTCTGGGGAGAATGGGCAGTGTGGTCGTCATCTTAGATAGGAATCCTACACTGGCCCTCACGCTGGGAAGCTCCTCACCAGATGCCTGCCGGCCTCTGCTGGCCACCATGTGGACAAAGGCAGAACCAAGCTCTGGCCCCGGCCCAGGATGCACAGTATTTGTATCTTGTGCGAGTGTTTAAAAGCCCAGCTTATCTTGTTGTCCTGGTTCCTCTGGACTCAAGACGGCACGGGGCTCTGCGACCGGCTGCCCGGGAGCAGAGCCTGCGCGGTCAGCCTCCAACAGGTGGCACAAGCCTCCCAGAGGGAGGCCCGGCCCGCTCGGGCAGGTGAGCCCGTTGCTACCGCCACACAGCACGTGCCCCCTGGTGAGCAGGTGCACACGTGACACGGTGGGTGGGCACCTGGCGTGTCCACCCCGGCCACGACCCCGGACTCCTTGGGCCTTACCTTGAGGTTGCCCTTCGTGGTGAAGGCTCTCCCGCAGATGGTGCAGCCGAAGGGCTTCTCTCCGGTGTGCGTGCGCTCGTGGATCTGCAGGGCGCTGGCCGAGGAGAAGGTCTTCCCGCACGACTGACAGTTGTGTTGTTTGGGGGTGCGGCGCGGCGGGGGGGCCAGCATGGGCGCGAGGCCGGGGCTCATCACGGCCTGGGGCCCCGGGGGCACCGGGACCGCGGCCGGCAGCGGCGCGCCCTCGCCCAGCGGGATGGCTTTGCTGTGCCCGTTCACTTCCATTTTGATCATGGCGGGCGCGGGGCCGGCGACCAGGCTAGGAGTGCTTTGGCTGGGACCTAGGGCAAAGTCGGGGTCACAGAACTGAGAACGCGGCTCGCTCAACGTGTGCGTCAGTAAGTGCTGTTTTAAATTACCCATAGTGGAGCACCCGCGCCCGCAGACCGCACAGAGAAACGGGCGCTCCTTCGTGTGGCTGCGGTGGTGGATTTCCAACGCGCTCCTGCAAGCAAAGGGCTTGCCACAGACACGACACACAGTGCCCGCACACTTACCGCGTTCTCTGCTCAGGAACAGCAGGCTAAAGGGGGCCTCCTCCTTGACGGCCGGCCGGCCGGGCGGGGCCGCCGTGAGGTCCAGCGCGCCTCCGTTTTCGGGGGCAGGGGGCGGGCTGTCCGGCCTCTCGGTCTTTAGTGGCATCTCCTGGGGCTCTTCCTGGGCGCTGAGGCCCGGGGACTTGGAGGGCAAGCTCTCGCTGTTGCTGTTCATGGGCGACAGGGCGCGTGTGGAGGACGAGGACTCGGACAGGGCCGGGCTGCCCGCGCTCCGGCTCTCCAGGTCGCCCACGGCTGACGAGGAGTCGTTGCTCAGACGGTCACTGTCCCCGGACCCGTTCTCCAGGGACTTCAGGGCAGTCAGCTGCGGGCAGCTCATGACCGAGTCCATCATCTTCATCTGGTTCTCCAGGGCGGCGATGCTGGAGATGACCGAGGGCGGCGAGGGCGGGCAGGATCCCGCGTAGGACAGCAGCGGCTTGGGCGGGTCGCCGGCGGGCTCCCGCAGCTCGGCGTCGTCCTCCATGGAGTTCTCATCCGCGTCGTCGTCGTAGCCGCTGAGGACCTCCGCCGCCTTGTCATCGTAGGGGAGCTCGGCATCCATGGCGTCCTGGAAGCCCTCGGGCAGCGGCGTGTTGGGGATCTGCCCCCCCATGTGCATGCGGATGTGCTGCTGCAGGACCACGGCGTTGGTGAACTTCTTCTGGCAGATGGGGCACGAGTGCTGCACGCGCAGCGGCGGCTTGGCCCGGTGAACCCCAAAGTGCGTCTTCAGGTTGCCCTTGGTGGTAAAGGCGCGCCCGCAGATCTTGCACTTGAAGGGCCTCTCCCCTGTGTGCGTCCGGTAGTGCATCTTGAGGGCGCTCTGGCAGCTCAGGACGCGGTGGCAGATGACGCACTGGTTGGGGTCCGTCATCTTCTTGTCAATGTTCTCCACCAGCTGCTGCAGCTTGGACGTCTCAGACGTCTGCATGGAGTCCAGCAGGCCCCCGAAGGGGAACTTGGCCTTGAACTGGTCCGAGCCGGACGGAAGGACCGGGCTGCACAGGCCCGTGGAGGCGCTGCTATCCGTCAGGATGGCCGCCGCAGACGTGGCAGAGACCTGCCCGCTCCCGGGGCCCTCCCCTGGCCTGGGGTTCGCGCAGGGGAGGCTCACGGGCTCGGTTTTGGTCTGAGAAGAGCCGCTGAGCCCTGGCTGGGGGGACTCGGCTGCCCCCGGGACACCGGACTCAGAGCTGTTGAGGCCGGGGGACAGGGAGGTGCACTCGCTAGATGCGGGCGAGGGCCGCTGCGGGGAGCGGCTTGCGGGGGTGAGGCTGGGGGAGTCTGCGTAGCTGCCGACGCCAGGGATGGTGGGCGGGAGCTGCAGCCCGACCGATGTGGACACCGTGGGCAACACGGGCTTGCTGTCCAGCCAGGTGGTCACTGGCTTCTCCGGAGGCAGCGACATCCCGTAGGGGATGCCGGAACAGGTGGGCACGTTGTCCAGATACTCCGGGACGGGGTAGGGGTTCATCTGGATGTGGGGGTACTTCTCCTTGTGCCTCTGAAAGTGGACCTTGAGGTTGCCCTTGGTGGAGAAGCGGTTCCCGCAGACGTTGCACTTGAAGGGCCTCTCGCCGGTGTGGGAGCGCAGGTGGATCTGCAGAGCGCTGTCGCTGCCGAACACCTTCGCGCAGAATCGGCACTTGTGCTTGAAGAAGGGGTCCTCGGCGCTGGCCTTGGGCTCAAACACCGACACGTTTGGGGGCTTGCCCTTGCGGTGCTTCAGGAGGGCCGACAGCGGGTCCAGCGCATTGGCGGTGGCCGCGATGCTGACCAGCGGGTTGGGGAAGATGACGCTGCTGGCGGAGGTCTGAGGTAGAAGTGGGGTTGGCAGGCTGGGGGCTGAGCTGAGGAGGGGCCCCGGCCCCAGGGCGGGGGGCGTCGAGGCGTTCTGCGGCTGGGAGCTGCTGCTGGAGGGGCCGGCCGCCAAGGCTGGGACGGTGGAGGCCGGGGCCGTGCCGGAGGACGCCGGCCCGCTCGCCTCGGTGGGGATGGAGGGGCCCCCACCGGGGACGTGCGGGGTGTTTGCCCCAGAGGCCGGCTGGGACAGGGGCTGGGGGCCCTCGTAGGTGGCCGGCTGGGCAGCGGGGCCAGGAGCCGTGGGCGTGGGGGGGGCCCCGGCCGAGAGCTGCAGGGCGGAGTGGGTGGCCAGCCCCTGCAGCTGGCTGGAGGCCGGCACCGGGGCGTTCGGGGCCGCCGTGGCCGCCCCGGGGTTCAGGGGCGGCCGCAGGGGCTGGCGGTTCATCATGGCCACCTGGCTGCGGATCTGCTCGATGAGCTGCAGCTGGTGAATCTGCTGCTGCTGCAGGGCCATGAGCTGCTCCAGGATCATGGGGACGGCCACCGCCGTGACCCCGCCGCCAGATCCCGCGCTGCCCGCAGCCCTCGCGTTCTGGGAGAACTGTGCCACGGCCACCTTGGTGCTCAGGAGGGTCTCCAAGGTCACGTTGGTGTTTGGCATGCTGTAGGCGGCCACGGGCGCTGGCTCGGGGATCTGAGGTAGAGGCGGCTTCCCCGCGTGCGAGGGGCCGGGGGTCTGGAAGCTCTCGTCCCCAGCGGGCTCGGCCTCCATGGGCTCCTCCTCTTTCTCCGGGGCCCTTGCCTCACCGCCTTCGCCGCTGTCTGCGGGCGCCGCCTCCTCGGCCGCCTCGCTCTCTGTCCGCTCGCTGGGAGAGCTGGCCGGGGAAGGTTCTGGAAAGTGCTCGGACGGAGGGGCCGGCTCATCTTCGCCCACGATCAGCACCGGCGGGTTTTTCGTGCAGCCCTTCTTGTGCTCCAGGAAGTCGGCCCACTTGAAGAACTCGGCGCAGCACTTCTCGCACACGCTCGTGTCCTCGCTCCCGCTCCTGGCCTCGCTCCCGCTGTCCCCGGCGGTGGCCCCGTCCCCGGGGACGGCTACAAAAACCAAGAGATTACGTCAGCCAGAGGCGCCTGAGACAACCACCTCCATTTCAAAATTTCGCACATAAGTAAAATCAATATTTTTTATTTTGTACAAATTACCCCACTTCAACGTTCCTGACGTCCCAGAGTGTGTATTCTATGACTCCTTCTAGCTGGCTAATCATTTTCTCACACAATCCATCAAATTATGAGGCTCTATCAATTGTGGATACGGCTTCTTAATGAAATTCCATAGAAGCCATTGATTTCCAATATTTTCATACAATCTGCAGCCACCCTGTCTGTTGGGCACAAAGGCAGCTTTCGACGGGCTCATTAGGATTCCCCCTACCATCGGGCTTCCTCATTTCCAGCAAAATTAGAGATGCCTTTGCCAGTTCACTTAACATCGCTAAACTAATCTGTAACCTTTCAAACTCACGTCAGCACCTGACAGGGGAGCCGGCCGCCGTGACTCTCGCAGGGTTGGACCACGAGATTTATTGTCTTTGCACGGCGCAGAGACATTACGCATTTAATGTAATTCTATAGAACCTTCCAGATCAATGGGCATTTATTTCACGTATGAAACCTCATCTAAATACTTTCATCTGTAAATGTAACAAAGAGAATATAAGCGCTTCTTATGTCCCTGCTCAGAAAAATCATCTCCCTGACTCCTAGTTCGATCAACCAATCAATCCTGAATGTTCTCAGCGAGCCCTTTGACTCTCCTCACGGACAGGGCACGTTTCTACATTTTAGGATCTGCGAAATGAATATCATCAATATAGTCTGGGCCGAAAATTAATCATGTTTAATACAATTAATTGGCTCTGTCAGATGCAATATTTCTTGGCGAAATGAACCAAAATTATATGTTGTTGTGATTAGCCAATAGAGTTCGGCAGTTTGTTAACAAACTAGAAATTATATATTTAAAGTTCATTTATGTTGACATGTTTAACATGAGAATGTTGTAGTCAGACACACTTTTTGTACCTATTTTCATCTATTCTCATAGAAAGACTTGGCAAATTATATGCTTGTGCCATAGTGGAAAGCCCTCTAATTGGTTACACATGTTTAATTACTGTTGTAGGCAGCTACTTCCTGACTTCCCGTACCCTCTTGTGCCGAATAACAACCATGTTTAATGAACAATTCTAATTCACACCTGATCAAATAAATGGCCATCCAGGAGCGAGGCATCAGCACATGGGCACATTCCTAGCTCCTATTTTTTGGGAGCTGGGATGAAAGGTAATGCCTGGTAATTACTCGGGCTCGATGTGCTGCCGTACGTATTCCTGGCTCGTAACTGCTTTTCGTCAACTTACAGAAGGAGTGACGGCCACAAATCAGTTTGAACAGAGACAAATGACAGCTGCAAATCAGCTTTTTGTTATCCTGCACTGTTGAGTGTGAGAACAAAACACCCTCAAGTCTGTGTCCCCGCAAATAATTTGCTGCTGTAACATCAACAAATATATTTGTTAAAAAGTCTCCATATTTCTTCTTCTTCTTCTTCTTTTTTTTTTTTGGGGGGGGGGGGAGGGAGTTGGAAAAAGAACAACTTGGCCGGTTTTAGTAGAGAAATCTGATTTTTAAAAAATAAACTGCAAAATCACTTAGTCCCTCTACTGGGAAAGAAAATAAAAATATTTTTCGAGGCTAGTCAGCTGCTCTCCACGAGGCCATTATTTCCAGGTAATTTATACGTGCCTTTAAAAAAATTATTAGCAGTGTTCAATTAGCATTTTCTTAACTGGCTAAACCATCTGAAGGGGGAAAAGAAGTTAGAGCTTGCGGCCCATAAAGACATGCTAGACTCTTAAACTAAATTCAGTGCTGAAGATCAGACTGTATGAAGTCTCATTACTGTATAAGGAAGGAATGTAATAGGTGTCTATAATGAGGTTGAATATAGCTGGAAGCAAAGACACAGCTGATTTATACTGCAGATAGGAACATTAACAAAATAAATACTTGTAGTTCTTAACTTTGCTCAATGTATGCAAAATCTAATTTTAAACATGCTAAGGTTATAGAACAGGACAAACACACACACACACACCCCAAAAAAGCAAAACAAAAAAAACCCCACCCCTAAAATCTTCAGGTAAACAGCTTCTGATATAGTAAGTAATCAAGTTGGAATCAATGTTACACTGTATCATGACTATTCTAACTAAACAGAACAAAGTATTTCTTAAGTTCTTTCCCAATATTTAAAGAAATATTAAAGGCTTGCCCTCATCTTCTAAAGATTATTATTTTAATACTTTTCAAAGAGTAAAATACCAAGAAATTAAATATTGCTAATTTGTTGAATTATTTTCTACCTTTAACTCCTCAGAGATAAAATGTGTCATCACAGGGCACACAGAAGCATTCACATGGTGTAAACATTTAAAATTTTATGCAAGTAAACACTATGTGGATCTCATTCAAAGACTGCTTTTTCTTTATGTGGATTATGTGTTAGGGACAATTCACTGAATAAACGCTTACAATAAGGCAGACTGAAAGTGCGTTCGGTGTTTGAAAAATTAACTTAATTATAAATAAATGATACCTTACAAACGAACATTTCCCAGATATGCTGTGTAACAAATATGTGAAATACAGAAATACTATTTTTTTTTTTTTGCCATGTTTTTCTCAGAGCTTAAGTGACCCAAACAAACGTCTATTTACTTTCAAGATAACTTTTGACGTTTCCACTGGTTCTTTGTGCGCTAGGACTTTTCGGGTTTGCATCCAAATTTATGGAAGCTTCCTCCCAGGTACTTTCTGTCTCCCACGGGCGGGTCTGCAAACACACAGCTACTCCTGACCTGCAGAAACTGAGCACTGAGCTTCTCAGCCCTTCCTACCAAATAATGAGCAATTCTGTTTAGTGCAGTTGTAAATGATAATTACCTAAACGTAATGAAGATATTCTTGTCAAAGCAGAGTACCCTTCCACTTATATTCCTTTAAAACTGAAGCAGGAAAGCAAACCTGCAGAGGAAATTGTGTAAAAATGGCATTCTGGCCATTGGACCTGTTAACAGTTCATTTATGTTAATGAAACTAACAAGACAATCAATCGTTGGATCTTATAAGCAAAGTTTCATAATAAATTTGCCTTTTAAAGCTAAAGCATAGTTTAAAAACTACAATGAATGAAGGAAAAAATTCTTCACATACAATTTAGATTTCTTACTTGGGGCAAATAATTCAGAATCATCACTTTTTCTTTTGTTTAATTAGGATCTGTGCAAACACAGTCGCACTCACTTGCTAAGATCATTCACTACCAGGTAAGGTCAGAGTATTTCACTACCAAAATGTGCAGGTGATTCGCATCCCACGAAAGCGAGAGAGAACCGCACGTTTCATGAGATGGTGGTGAAAATGATGCGTACGAGTAAAACCCCTAATATTGCATTATGGAATCGTAATTCTGGTTGCATGTTTTGAGAACGGCCTTGAATGAACAAGCATGACTTCACCTGACTTGCCCGGGAGGAAATAACACGGATGAGTCCCTCTTCCCAGAGCTCCTAGAAGGAGGAAGACTGAGGATTCCAGGGGGGAAGCATGGTGGGAAAGCATGGGGAACGCGTGGTCAGAACAGAGGGGGACGTACAGAAAGTTGTTCTAACTGGCTGAGACAGCGCCTCTCGTTACCACGATTCAGTGAGGACGTGCTGAAATACCAGCACCCGTGTGGATGGTTTTTTTCTTCTTTTTATAAAACTGCTTTCTACGACAGGGAAGCCCATGCTGGAAAACTCTGAATGCGGTTCAGAGAACTTCGCAGGCCCTTTAATTCCGCGTGTTGGACGCCATTTCTCCGGACGCACATGCTTGTGGCATCCTTTCGTGAAATTTACATTTTTCAAATTGGCCTTTGTAGTTAGAAGTTATCACATCCATTAGTTAACGTGGCTTACAGTTTGTATCTCAAGGTAAAACCACGTCAGTCGGTGAGCCAAGGTAACAGGACAACCCCACAGGGGAGAGGAATTTATTTCTCCGGCAGCGGTGGGAAATTCTCTCCGTCTTAAGGGAGGGGGCTGGAAAACCAGCATTAGAATCATTATCATTATTGTCAAGGTAATTTATTTTCTGCATTCTGACCGTTCAAGGACAGGACGGAGAGACGTGGGGTTGTAAACAGGCCAGGGATGAGGCAGGAATTTACAGGGCCCGGCGTCCCCAGCGCAAGCCATGGGCCTGCCCAGCACCTCACCCGCGGCGGCGTGCAGGCAGGACCTTCTCTTCCTGTTCACAGGCACGTCTTGGGGACCCCCCCCCCCGCCAGTGCCCTGCAGATGGGAGCCCGCTGCGGGTCCACGTGAGCGGGAGCGGCTGGGGAGGACCTCTCCTTGGCTCGTGTCCTCCGTGGCCCAGCCGGGCTTCAAGCTGGGCGCTGCTGCGCGGAGCTAAATTGTTCTCCTGAACGCGGTCAGGAGGGAAGAGAGGCTGGGAGATAAAGCTGTTTCAGTTTACGAGAGGAAATGTGTAATTAGTTCACGGCGATCCCACACTTGCTATTTATACTGAAGGCTTTCAGGCCTTCTATCACTCCCCCGAAATTCTAGAGCAGGTTCTACAGAAGGAAAACGGGCCCCACAGCCTTCTGGAGAAAGCCTCGAACAAAAGGATACCTTCGAGGGCAGTCTTCAAAATGGATGGATTTCTTTTTCTTCTCACGAATAAAACGCACAGAGAACGTCTACGAAAAATGTTTCTGTTCTTAGGAACAAATCCCTCCGTGTGAGGAGCCCCCAAACGGTTTCCTTTTTCTCTGTTTTGATTCCTGGTCTGTTACATAATGAGCAGGGATCATGTTTTCGCTGGCAGCGCACCGGACCGTCTCCAAGAATGACGTGGCAGAGGACAGGAGGGATATTCACGCGCGGGGCGATCTAAGGCCAGAGAAAGGCACTGTTGGAATGCGTTTGAGAACATCGGAGACCTAAGGGCTCCCCTCAACATTTCCGGCTGCGGCTCGTTTTCGATCCCCCCTCGTGAGGGGGCGGGCGCCCGCGGAGGGAAGCTAAGCGATTCCACACACAGGAGATGGTTTTATCATTCTGCGGAGCAACCCCAATGCCCACGGGGACTCCGCTACACTTTTGCTACCTATTTGTTAATTCTCTGCAATGAACAAAAGGAGAAGTGAAACTTGCTCCGTGTGGGAAAAGGGGTGTTCAGTTTCCACTTTAATTAGTAACTATAAAATGCCACGTGGGTCTGTGGGAAACCAGGAGGTACTCGGTGCTTGGCCTTTACCAACCCTTCAAAATCTAGGGAGCATTTTTCAAGCCGTCCTAAATTGTGTGGAGACACTTATTTTCTTGCAAATTAATTCTTTTTAACTCCTTATGATAGCTCTGAATCCCATAAAGAAAGATGAATTATCACACACTGAACCCAAGCTGTGAAACAGGAGGGGACAAATAGAGACCCCTACTGTGTTCAACAATGTAGAAGAAATTCCAGACGCAATAGAAAAATTTTGTCCTCTCCCCAGACCTCCAGGCCTGTGCAGGCGGCGGCGAACAGTGGAGGGCACTCTTGCTATGCGGAACGCCCGCACTGACCCGCGCTCGGCTTCCGGCGGCTCACTGGCCCACATCTCAAATTTGTTAAGTAACGACCACCTGTGGCACAGTCACCAAATGTCTTCTGCTGAGGGCAGTGGCAGTTTCTACTCTGCGTGCTGAAGCACCGGGGAGGGAAAGCGCGGTTTCCTGCACGGACACACGCAGATGGAAAGCAGCCACGACACCCACGGGTGTGAACTCCGCCTCGACGCCGCCTCGCATGATAAGATGTTTGCTACAGTTGCGGTCGCAAAGCAGCTCCTACGTTTGGATGCCGTGTGGCAGGCACACCCGAGAGGAACGCACACGCATCGCCATCCACACGCGGAAGCACCCCGAAACAGGTTGGCCATGCCAACCGTTCCCACCCAGGTTTGGGGAGAGGGAAACAAAGCCTGCACAGGGCCACTCTGGCTGAAGACTTGGTCGGGCTGAGTCCCATCGGCCACACGCTGGCCCCCAGCACACCTCCTCGAAGGTGCCTGTGCTCCAACCCTCGCTCCTGCCAGCTAGTTTTCAAATTCACGTAACATAAAAATACACAAATAAGCACGGCCACTTACACGTCCAAACACACCTGGGCCCGAACAGCCCAGAGAAGCGGAAGTGCGCTGTGTCCAGCGGCAAGGCTCTGACGAGGTGTAGCCGCCTCGCACGTGGGCTCCGGGCACAGAATCATCTCCGTTTTCCATTTCTCAGCGCCCGTCCGCGAAGTTTACACACATGCACAGAATCATCTGGCCGGAGCCGCCGCCCGGGCTGCCCGAGCACGGATGGGAGTCCACGGCGGGGCTGCCCATCCGTGCTGGGGAGCCGGTCACTCTCGGAGGGAGGACCGGGGAGGCCGGGAACGCAGACCAACGGCCGCGGCACCTGCGGGGTTAATTTAACAGTTTAATTTGTGCAGTTTAAGAGCTGCACAAAGGCACCCCGTTCTCTCTTCTTGAAGAACTGCAAACACTTGTGCGGAGCGAGATGGGCATCGGATACGCAGCGCAGCTCGGAGCCGACGCAGGTCTCCCGTTAACAGATTCAGTGTTAACACTTAATAGAACCGTGTTGAGTCGTGTTGCCAAGGTCAACAGCACAGATGCACTAATTGTATTATGAGCTTGACATCTAGTGGCCACCCCTGGCAGGGCAAAGCAGGCAAAGGTTAAATCAGCTAAGGCCTGTCACGGCGCCTCTAACGACCCACCTCAGGGAGAGCCCGGTGGAAGCTCCCTGGCTCTGCAGCCCTACCTTCCAGGCCTTGGGCCTCTGCTTTCTGGCAACGCAGGGGGCCAGGGAGCCGCATGGCTGGCCTGGCCCGACCCGGGCTGACTGAGAAAGACAGGCCCATGGACGACAGGAGGCAGCCACCAGGCTGGTGCCCGGCAGGTCTCTGGTGGACGTTTCTGCCGCCGCAAGAGGGTCCCCTTTAATTAACAAACAAATCAATCTTAATCTCTCACATAAATAGAACCCATTACGTTATTTCATTATTTCAATTAATATTTTACACTTTCGGTAACGTGACTTGACCTATTTGTTTGCGTGGAAATCACACTGACAGTTAAATTGCATTTTAAAGCATGAAAGTGTTCCAACTACAAGAGAAAAATCCAAGGTCAGGGCTGCTTTTTTAAATATGTAAGTTTATTTAAAGTACTAGGGAAACCATTTTACATAGATTTGACTTCTGATTTCGGATGGACTGGGAAACAACTTGGCGCAGGCTGTCCTCACAGACCTGTCCCAGGAGCAGCAGAATCAGATCTCGTCTCCAGGAGACTAAGTCAGATACTTTAGTCTTATTCTGGCAACTAGTCAAGAAATCATGTAGGAAAATAAAAACTAACAAAACAAAACACAACACCCTTCCTGTTATAAATGTTATGCACAAAGTATCCCCTTGAAACAATTCTGCAACATTAAAAGTGCTGAATGGCAGGAGCAGTGAAGACTTGTTTCACTGGGGGGGGGGGGGGGGCACAGAACCACCAACACAAAAACACACCAAAACACCCCCTGTCGATTCTCACACTTAAAAATGCTAAATTCCAGCTAATGTCCAGCAGCCTCAGCGGACACCCTGGCTGCATCCTGGCTGCATTCCCTCCCGGGGCTCTCAGAGCTACCTTGAGATGAATGGGAAAGCCTCTTAGAGATTGCGGTTGAAAATGAAATCTGACCCACTTTTGCCATCATCTTGTGTACAAAAAATAATCAGCTTGCTAAGTAATTCCTGCTGTTGGTACATGCCTTCTTCTTTTTCTGGCTCTGAACAGATCTAAAAATATTGGATTATGCATGTGTTGTGGAAGTTTAAAATGTACATAAACCCCAACTGTTACAGAACCAGTCTTTCTCTGTAAGGTGGGAATTGGCATGCTTCTTGGTGCCCACCAACGGATGCATCTTTAAATAGGTTACGTTTCTAAAATGTTATTTTCAAAATAAATATTTGCAAATTCTTCTCCCCCCCACCCCCCCACCCCCTTAGTTACTTTTCACCTTTCATGTTTCAGAGAAAACAATCTGCCTACCAATGGTAGAAAGTGGCTTCTGTATTGTTTGCTTTTGGAATGCTGAATTGTAAATGTGTGTAGTGTGGGCTGGGAGAGGGGGGAGTACTCAAGGCAAACCATGCATATACAGATAAAAGAAGAAAGATCTCTTCACCGAGGGCTGGTGGCCTTCTTTCCCTTAATTTAAACACAGTCTGTGAAGACCACTGGTAAATTCTTAAATCACATGCATACCACATTTAAAAGGATTTTTAAGATAGCCCTGCGACTGTAAGTTGGCAGAAAATAAAAACACACTTTGAAACAATTAGTGCTAACAAACAAAATACAGGATGGCAAATTGTTTTAAGTTATAGTATCTTTTTGTTCTTCCTTAAATATTCTTTGTAATGACAATAAAATACATCTTTATTAAGTTGTACTTTAGACAACAAAGGACAGCAATAGCACACTATTTTAAAGTTCTTAGTAGGAGTACAAGTGCTGTTCTGTCAGAAGTTTTAATTAATTTTCCTTAGGACAAAAATACTCAGATGGCTCAAAAAATTTCATTATCCCGTGGCGTGCATTTAACTGAATTCTTAAGCTGCATCACATTTATTTCTAAATTTTCAGACAAGAATGAAATAATTTATAATTTTAAATGATGGTTCCTAGAGAGAAAGTTAAGTCTCAGGCATCCTTCAAATAAAATTATACAACAGGATAACTTCAGAACTTAAACACAACCCATTATTACTTTTTCTCATTGTAGCTACGTCATCATATTTCATTTCTGCCATGAGAAGGTTTGGGGAATGCTGGCGCCGTTTTTTGGATAGTCACGATTTCATGGCCTGCCTAAAAACCAAAGCCTGAGAAATAGTCATTTCTATATTTTTAAGAACTGATCTCTTTTGTATCTCTTTTGTAATTCTGTAAATTAATGTGACTGTGCATTACTGCCTTTCCCCATATTGTACTAAAAACTGTACATGTGTTTGTGTTTCATGGCATTATCAATAGCCTTCAATTTTACTCCATGCATCTACTGCTTTAATTAATATGTCACGCCCAAACTGATACAAAAGAACTATTTACTTTGTCTCTAAAACACTATAAACTAACTTAGCCCTCTTAGAACTTCGTGCAGTCTGTTTCCTTCCATTGCATTTAACAAAATTACCATTTTCAGAATATCTGATTCATGCTGGAGTCAGGGAGTTTTCAGAACCCTTTCTCTTAAAAAAATATTTTAGTTATCTTCCTAATGATGATCAGCACGACCATAGATCCACAAGCATTCCTTGACTGAACAGAGAACAGAGTATCTTTTATACTCCATGAATAATCAGCTTCAGAATAATTAAATCAGAAAGAACTATTTTTTAAATAGTTTGCCTAAAGTACCTTTAAAACGATCCAGGAAACATACTACTTGACTACGGCTCAGCCCCAGACAGGCTATTTCTGGCCTGTTGCAAAATTTGACCAGGAACTGTGGCAATATCTTCATTACAATTCCCAACGACTGCGGAAAACCCAAGCTTGACAAACTTTAATCCTACGATGGGTAACAAAACAAAACAAAAAACACACACCCTGAATATGCTTCACCTCTAAGTAAATTCAGTAACAAGAGGAATTCAAAGGAGAACTTGTAAATAATTTACTCCATCTAGGTTTTCAAATATAGGCTACATATCCCTCAACATGTTTACACGATTAGGCTCCCCACGCTCGCATTTCTGACGTGAAATTAAAAATGAATAGCAGGGCCTCTGCTAGTTAATTGTTAAATACGAGGGGTTTTACTCTATTAATTAAAATATGCTTTAATAAAGGGAGACATTGCACATTTTGATAAGGACCCTACAAAGCTGAGAAGTATTTACATTGTTGCATTTTGGGGCGGCTGTGAAAGCCGATTTTAAGCTATTCAGAAGCCACAATAATAAAGCTTTAAAATTCCTCACTGGGATGCAATGTAGTTCTTTTGAAGGGAAGACTGTCTTTCTCATTCGGCAGAAATAAATCCATTCATTTGATCATGTAGTCATTGAGGGCAATACAAAACAAACCAAGTGTGAGAAATTCTATGTGATGAAGTAAACAAAACAAAAAAAAATCCATTTCCATGACAAAAAGAGTCTTTGTCCTTAATCTACCCACCATATGCAAGCGTTTCTTTTTAGCATATCTGCTGTTCCAATCTCGGGTGACTAGGGCCACCGATAAGACTCCCCACCTCCTCAGCGACAAAAAGGACGAAGGACTTCACTCGTTTTCTTTAATTCACCAACTCCCACCGCGCGATAACGCGTTCTCCCTGCCCGAAGCCGACGCGCACACATACCTGCTTCGCCAAACTTTGCGGCACCGTGTGATAAGCTCCTACACTCCTTCTGTTTGTGTTTTCGCTTTTTTGCTCGAGTCTCACGGAGCAAAGACGCGCCCCTGCCCCGCCACAACTTACAGCCGGCTCGTCCACAAAGTTGGGCGGCCTGCGTTCTCCAGCAGCTGCGGTCGGAGCTCGGCGCGGCGCGGGCGGCCCCAGTCCCGGCCGCCCCCGGCCGCCCCCGGCCGCCCCCGGCCGCCCCCGGCGCACCCGGGGGACCCGCAGACGCGCGGGCGGCAAAGCGCAGCCCCGGCCGGTCCCCTACTCGCCCGCCTCCCACTTCCGCGGCGCCTACCTTCCCTTCGGGATGCGGAGGGAGCTCCAGGCAGCCGACCGGCTGCAGAGGGGCCGGGGCGCATCCGAGAGAACAGGAAAGGCCCGAGGAAACTTGGAGCCACCAGGAACGTGCCGGGTCCTACCGCGTGCAAGGACCACCCCCACGCCGCGGCGGGGCTCACCCGGCTTAATTCCCAAGGCGGCCATTAGAAAGGCCAGGCGACACTGACTTCCTAGTCGCCTCGGAACGGGATCCGGGCTCGTCGGCACGCCGGGACCTCGCAGGCTGCACGGCCCTCGGGGCACACGAGGCGGCCGACAGCCGGCCAGGGTGGGGGGCAGGCCGGGGGTCAGGGCAGCGGCCCCGCTCCGAGCGCGCACCGCCCCGGGGCCCGGCTCGGAACAAAGCTGCCGGGCGGCGGCCTGCCCGGCCCGAGTCCGGCGGTCGGTGAGCACCGGACACTTCCCCGCTGCCGCGCCGGCCCGGGGGTCGCGCGGTCGCCGAGGCCCGGCCCAGGGTCCGTGCGCTGGGTCCCGGAAGGCCAGCGCGGAGTCGGCGGCGCGGCCCCCTGCGCCCTCCCCCCCGACCCCCACCGCCTGCCCCGGCAGCTCCGGCCCCCAGTCGGCCCGAGCCCCGGCGCGTCCGCGCGCTGCGCCCCAACTCCGAGCCACCGAACCAAGTTTACTTGCCCGCAACTCCGCGCCACGCGCTCCGGGGAGGACCGGGGTCCCTCCGGCTGGCCTGCCGGGGCCAGGCGCCGCGCTCCGGCTCTGGGACCAGCAGTTTCCCCCCAGCCCGCGGCGCCCCGCGCCAGACCCCCGCCGACCCGACCCCCGCGGCCCCTCACCGTGCTCGGGAGCCCCGTCCGGCGGCGGCAGCTCTTCGTCCGACTTGAGGTGCTGGGGCTTGGCCTGCTTGCGCCGAGACATGCTGCTAGCGGCGCGCGGGCCCCGAGCGGGACATCGGCATCAGCGGGGCGGCCGGCGGGGACGACGCGGGGCGCGGGGCGCGGGGCGCGGGCGGCGGCGGCTGCGCGGGCCGCGCATGGGGCTGAGCAATTAGGCTGGTGAATAATGCATGGCCATTAGCGGCGGGCCGCGCCGATTGGCCGGTCTCCAGCGGACTCGGCGGCCTATGCAAATGAGGCCGCGCTCGCAATTAGCGGCCGCGCGGGGCGAGGGGCGCCTGCGGGACCCGGCGCGGCGGCGCTCACATCTCGGCCCAGGCGGCCCGGCGGCTCGGCGCGGGCGCTCCTCCGGGCCCGGGGCGGCGGGCGCGGGGCGCGGCGGCCGCGCTGCCCAGGGCGCAGGCGGCAAACTTTGGCGGCGTCCGCGCGGCGCCGTCTCCGCCGGCGCGCCGGGCTCGCCCCTTTATAGAGAGTCTGCGCCGCCGCCCGCGCTCCGCGCGCGCCCCCCCGCCGCCCGGCCGCCCCTCCCGGAGCGAGCGGCCGCGGGCAGGGCTCCGGCCCGGCGCCTTTGTCTCGCCGGCCCGCTCGGGCGCCGCGCCGCCTGCGCTCCGGGCGCGCAGGGCCGGGCGGCGGGCCGGCTCGGCTCCTCCGCGGCGGGTCTGGCTCGGCGCGCCGGCCGCGCTCGGGCTCAGGTGCCCCTGCCCGCGGACCGTCTCTCTTCTCCGGGCTCGCGTCCCCTCCGCGGGCTCCGCCGGCGACCGGCCGGCTCCGAGGCTCGCGGCCGGAGCGGAGCGGAGTGCGCACGCCGGGGTGGCGGGACTTCGGCAAGACCAACTTTCCGGTTCGGAAGCGGCGCGGGCCGCGCGGCTCCTCCCCTCCCCCCCCCGCGGGCCCCCCCCCCCCCCCCCCCCGTCCCCCCCCCCCCCCCCGGGCCCCTCCGACTCTGAGCGCCCGCCCCGCCCGCCGGGCCTCCCCGCCGCCAGCGGCTCCTTAAAGCCAACGGGAGGGAGGGGACGGCGGGGCTCCGGTGTCTCCCCCCAACACACACACCAGCTCCCCTTCCCGACGGGGACAGGGCCGGGGCGTATGCGGAGTGGGCAGGGGGCGCAAGGTGCCCCGAGCCACGCGGCTCAAAGTTCCAAGTCCACGAAAGTCTCGCGCGCGGCCCGCCGCGTTCTAGGACTTTCGGGAGTGACTGGGGGAGGGGGTGGTGGGTAAGGAGGTCGCGTGCGTCTGACCCGGCCCCGCACCCTCGGGCGGCCCGTGCGGCGCGCTCCCGCACCTCCACCCACCCTTCGCCCGCGCTCACGCACGCGCCTTCGCACCGCGCGCGCACCCCGTCGTCCCCGTGCACACTCTCGCGCGTGTCCTCGGTCCCCGAGCGGCCACCAGGATGTGCCCCAGGCCCTGGCGCCGCCGCGCCCGCCGCTGTGCGCCCCTTGTCCCAGTTTCTCTTTTTTCATTTCCTAAATTTCTTATTTTTGTCCTTGCAAGTGGCCCTGTGTGGTACGAAGCTTTGGCACAGATGGCCTCCCCAGGGTCGTGCGCTGGGGGGATGCGGGCGGCGACTCGCCAGCCCCGAGCGCACGGAGGGCTGCGAGTTCCTCGAGTGGCCGGGGGTGGGACTCTGCCCGGCTTCGGGTCCCCCCCCCCCCCCCCCCCCCCCCCCCCCGCCACGGGATGGACCCCGACCCTGAGCTGCTCGCCCGCCTCTCCGCGGGTTTCTTTTCCCTTCTAGAATCTTCTCGATTCCCAGCCTGCGTTCTCTCGCCCGACTCTAATTGTGTAAGTTTCACGAAGCAACAGCTTTGGGCTCCAGGAAAGCGCAGGAAAATCAGAGAGGAAGGAAGCGCGCAGGTCGGCATCGCCTCCAAAGACCACCCCCGCCGCCACATTTGTCCCCCCTCAAAACAACAACAACAAAACCCTTAAGGTTGGTTTTGTTTTGCTTTTTAGTGGCGGGCATATTCATTCGGGCGATTTTGGTTTTGAAAAGGGAAAAAAGACAAATAAAAGATGTTTGAAGTCGAGAGTTGTTCGCCCCACACCACCCTTTTATGGTGCAGCCGGGGGAGGGGCGGGGGGCTTCCTTATACTGCCCTTACCCTGTGAACTTCCGCGAATGTCGCGAGCATTTGGGGACGCTCCTGCACCCCGCACGGAGCTGCAGTGAAAAGTTTGCAGGCTGCAGCCGGGGCTTTGGGGCAAGCGGGGCCAGGAACTTCCCAGCGGAGAAAGAGGCGAGGAGAAGCGGGAGCAGGGGAGGAAGGGAACGTGTCTGCGTGAGGAGGGGCGGTTGTGGCGGATGGAAGTTTCTTGCAGAATTTACAGGACCGGCCAGAGTTGGGGGAAGTCGCAGAGTCGCTGCAGAAAGGTAGCTTTCCCTGACGTCTTTCTAGAAGAGAAAGAATGCAAAAGCCCTCATCGGCGGGTTAGACCCCAGGTTAAAGGTGCACTGCTTTTGGGGACCTGGTTAATTTTCTTTTTTCCCCTTCTTCTTTTTTTTAAAATCCACACTTTAAGACGAATAAGAAGCAAATGTAGGTTCCCGCAGCTTCCGAAGCCTTTCAGAGGAAGCGGAGCCCGGCTCCCCCGCAGCCTCCTGGCCCCCACAGCACCGACTCCTCCTCCTCGGTTACTCTGTGAGTGCCGACCCCCACCTTTTTTGTTCTTAAGGCCATTCGTCCGTCTCCCCCTGTCCCCAGCCTCTCTCCCAACACACTGGCACGATTTTCCTAGGTCTTTATGGGACTTCCAAACGCAACTGTTTTAATTTATGTCAACTTGGTTTGCCTTTTCTACGAGGTACGGTCTTGGAGAGGCTCTCTGAGATTCCTCCTGCGGAGGTCAGTCTGAGACACCGGCCCAGTATCTGTAACAGCAAGCTCTCCGACTGCAGAGGTGTCACACAAGGCGTGCCGAGCTTCATAAGGGAAGGTGCAGCGGGCTCTGCTTGGCGCTGTGGTGGACAGTGGCTCACGGCGAGCGGGCGCGAACACCGGACTGGCAGCTGCCCCGGCCCGCCTTGCCCTGTGTGAGCACTGGTCCCCACCCACGCATGCAGGGTGGAGTGAGCTGGGGGAAGTGGCAGGCTCCACACCGCCCTCTGAGCGCACTGAGCTGGGATTTCGTTGAGAAAATCGAGCAGATATGGAGGAAAGGGTCAGGGAGAATATGAAACGAGAACCTTTGCAGATTCCCCGCCAGGGCTCTGATGGTGCGGATCGGTGAATCTGAGGTGCACCCCTTTAAAAAATCGGCTGGGGTAAACACGATCAATATGTATATATTTAAAAGGTCGAAAGCAAAAGGCGCATTACCTCCTCTCTTACCTGTTCTGCCTTTCTTGGCTCCCAACAGAGATATGAAACTTTTCTTTAATTGTTTTAACGCAGTGCGGCCAGTTTTGATGAAAGCGTACATATTTTAAGCTTGAGTCACAACAACAGATTTATTGTGAGGTGACAGCGTGTCAACAGCATATTTTCACAGATGAGGGACAGGATTATCCAGTCGTGCCTAGATTAAGGGCAAGCACCGGAATGTGTGCCTGAGGTGCAGACAGGGACTCCTGCATGCAGAACTCAGACTCACCGTCACGTGACCACTGCCTATTAAAATATTGTAATACCTAAATACTATTGCAAAAACAAAAGTTGCTTTTCTTCTCTATAATTAAATCTAATTTGTTAATTGTCTTTCCTCTTGCGATGTTGTTTTCATCTTATGAGGCGACACGTTATTATTTTGTCTGCTTAATAATATTATTTACAAATTAATACTGTAGATTTTACATTAGTGGAACATATAATTAGATGTTTGATTTTAATTTGTATCATTTATTCAAATAAGACAGAAAGACTATCTGCAAGATGGATTTGACAAGGGGAGGTTGAAGAGTCGGTTCTATTTCCACATCCCAGCTTAGGGAAGTGGGGACTCCGTCCCCAGAGCGCCCTTTACCTGCGGTGCACATTTGATACTCTGTCCTGCGCTTATTCCCTAGCCAGTTGATACAGAAAAAGTATTAAAGGATTACAGCTTTATTGTCTGTCTCCTTTCATGCTCCCCCTTCCCCAATCAAAGTTCTCTTGTCACTGGCCTTCACTCCTTTCTCTCTGGTTCCTCCCCCACCCCCAACTTTTGTTTTAGGTCCTTGCCTTTAAATCCAGCATGATTTTGTGTCTTTAATGCTGTGACAAGTGACCGCTAATTGGTTCTCACTTGAGCAAAGATATTACCATACTAATATTATTATTGGTAAGAAGAGGTAATTGATAACACCACCTGCCACTCTGGGGCAGTCACAATGATAAATGTTTCCATCAACAGGAAATCTGTGCCTGGTGTACCACAGCCCAACGCAAACAGCATGTCAAGTGCCAATTATAAATTGTTGCTTTTCTGTGACATTGCGGGGGCGCCAGGAAACATATAGCCCCAAATTATGTCTATGACTTTTTGAAAATGCCTTTTCCCAAGCTTCTTGCTCACCCACTTGAAGATAACTCTACCCTCTTAAAAAAAATGTTCTCCTTAAATCAACCGGTACAGGACTAATGCCCCGCCCACATTCCCCGCTCAGCTCCTGCTGTCACCGGCTTGCCTGTCCAAGCTATTGAGGTAACTGTGTTGCAATTTTCGATAGATGGGAGCCAAGAGAACAGTATATGAATCCATCTAGGTCTGTGTGCGTCCCAGCGTCTTGTACATTACAGGATGGCTTACCACGTCAGCAGTAGGCTCCCAGGCAAACATTTTGGGGCTTTTCATGTCTCGCAGAGAAACAGCAGCGCATGGCCACCCATCTTCACACTCAGGGATGCAAAGGATATGGAAGTCCTTCTCTTGTAGGCGTTGACCTGTGTATCTGGGCTGCGGATAGACTCAGGAGGGGCACCTCAGTGTATGGTGACAAAAATAATGCTGGCCAGCTAAAACTTTGACTCCCCTGCTTATGGCATGGAAGCTCAAACGATTATTATTAGCTTGCATTATTAGATGCAGGCCTCAAAAGGCGAAATCAGCTATTGATAATTGCAAGAAGTATACAGCAGCTACTGTATCGATCGGCTTGTCCCTATTCCCCTGGTATGGGAGAGATAAGAAGACTCAGTCTTTAGTGCAATATAATTTCTTTTGACCTATCTGCTTGCTACAGACTTATGATGAATAGCCAGAGTGGTTAAAGTCCTTTATCACGAAAGTTACCCCTTGATATAATATTGATTCTTTATAACTAGCTCCAAACACAAAAATCAAACTGTCCACTTGACCATCATCATCATCAATATCGTCACAAAGCCTCTGGAATAAAGATCAGCCCCAGCCTGAAAACGCTTTTTATAATCTTACCAGCTAATCTTTATTTGCTGATGATGAAAAGAAAAGGGGAGGCGAGAGGAGACTGAGCGGATTGTCATTGGGACGAACACTGTATTTCTACGTGTCCATACGCTGGGCCGACCCGCGGCGGCCGCTCCTCGTCGGCGCCCGCAGTCAGCGTGGCCAGCCTCGCCTGGGCTCGGCCTCCCCACCCACCCCCAGGAATCGGGCCCTCGGGGAGAGACGGAGGGGGCTCCAGGCGGGCTGTCTGACCTTAGAGACCGAAGGAGACCCAGGGCCTCCTGCTTTTTCAAACCAATGTCACACGTCCTGTCCTTGGCGCTCGGCCGGCTGCGCTCGCGGGAGCGCGGGGAGTGGGGCGCTTGCCGGGTGGGCTGGGCGTGGAGGGGCCGCGCTTGGAGGCGCACATCAAAGACCGCCTCGCAATGGGTGTGCATTTCCCCCAATTAATGGCATTTCCTGCCCCCTCCCCCCGCCGCCCCGCCCCCGCGCCGGCCGGGCAGCCCCGGAGCAGGGACCAGCGGCCCCGCGAGCGCGCGTGTGTCCCCGCAGGCGCCGCTGCACGCTCGGGCCCCTCCCCCGGCGAGTTTCCGGCGCCTTTTGGGGGGGGGGGGCGTAGGGGTGCGGGCAAGGAGGGGCGCAGGCAGGACCCCACAACTTCCGAGTCCGGGAACCTCCTCGGGGCGGGCGTCCGCATCTACAGGCTTCGAGTCGGGTCTGGGGTGGGGGGGGCGGCTGTCTTCAGGCCTCGCTCCGCGGAACGCCCCCCCATCAGCTCCGTCCCGCATCCCCGCAGCGCTCTGCCACGAGCCCGTGGGGGTGAGAAGGACGTGGCCACGGAGCGCGGCCTCCCCTCCCCATCCTCCGCTGCCTCCTAATTAAGGCCAAGGGGGCCTGGATTCCACCCGGACTGTAGGACAAAGCCACGCTGCGGCCCCTCCCGCGCTAGCCGCCCGAGGGAGGTCCCGAGGGTCGGCGCGGGGTGGGGCGGGGGTGGGGGGAGGCGGCGCCGGCGGGGCGGGGGTCCCGCCAGGTGGGGCGGGGCGCCTTCGCGTCTAGCTGGGGGCGGTCCCGGCTCACTCCCCTGGGCGCGCGCCGCCCGCCTTCGCAGGGACCCCAGAGGCCCAGGCTCAGGGGCGCCTCCCACCTCCCCCTTTGGCGCCCACCCCTCCACGTGGGCCACTTTGCTTGATCGCTGTCCGGGGGCGTCTTGGATGAAACCCCACGAGTGATTTCGTGACCTCGCGCCGCCCCACAGTCGTCCTGGGTCCCTGAGAGGAGTGCTGGCCAGGCCAGGGGCGGGCGGGGGGTGGGGGGTTGCGGGTGTCACACCCGGAGCAGCTCCAAGCAGTCTCTTCCTCCTGCTTTCCTGCTCGCTGGGGGCTGCCGAACTGCATGGGGCGTGAGAGCTGCGGGACCACCCTGCTCGGGGCCCCTGTGCTTCTGGCGCCCTGACTGCGTGGGGCACGCCCTCCCCACGTCCCTGGCTGGAGTGCACACCCGCTCTTCCTAACATGTTCAAAGAAGTTTTTAAAAAGTGGGCACAACTTTGATGTGACGGTTCCCAGTGGTTTTGGCTTTCTCATTATCACAAATGTCATTTGCTTTGGCTGCGAGCTCTGTGAAAGCGCAGGACTGACATTCTGCAGAAGACCGGCCTGGAGGCAGGCGCTCACTCCGGATCTTGAACCACTGGGATGGGGACAAAGGTGGTCAGGTGCTGGGGTCCTGCTCTTGCTCTGGGATAAATGTCTTCACTGTGCACCGTGGCGCTGGGCTATTAGCAGAGCAGATCTTTCAGGCCGTCCTGGCAGGCCGGCCGCCGGAGAGGAGGAACAAGTATCACACAGAGTAGAGTCAGTTTTCATTCCCCAGGAAAAAAAAAAAATAAAAGGAAAAGGAAAACATCTCGACAGCAGAAGGAACATTCTTCTACTCAAACCTGCAGCATGATTTGATGAGCTAAATAGATAAGCAGGGATGTCCCACACGTGGGCCGCGCGGCCTGGCCTCCCTGGCAGGATTGCTGAGGGGGAGCTGATCTCTCTGCCGTAGTGAGACCCCGTTGGGGAAAGGGCAGCACTCTGGGTTCAGGAGCTAATACGCGCTGCGACGGTGTCAGGCCGGCATGCTGGCCATCGGCACTGACTGTCTTTTGGGCCTTCAACTGTATGTGTTTGATTCTTCCAGACTTTTCTGTTTGCAGTCAGAATGCAGGAGGTGCTGCAGAGCTCCCGCATGAAAGGATGGGTCCCCGTTCTCCAGAGACGGGGATACTCCGTCCCCCCAAGACGTGGATCTTCTTGAAATTGGAAAGTTAAAAAAAAAAAAAAAGACTTAATAACAATTTGATCACTGGGTAAGCAGTGGCTTTGCCCAAAGTCTGGAAATGTCGGCTTCTCCACATGCGTGCTCCGCTTTAAGAAAACCCATTGGACTGGATTTGTAGGACTGAGGGTGCAAGGGGTCATAATTTGCCTTACAGGTAGTTTTTCACTTTTCAGAATTCAACGCAGATTCCTTTTAAGGAGGCCGTGCCACAGTAATACTGTAAATTAGCCCGTGTCTAGGGGGGCACACTGATTCCAGAGTCCAGGCTCACTGCATCACTGAAGGTAACTTCAGCACCGGGAAGTTTCCGATCGGTGTCCTTCAGCTGGATGTGCCCGCGCTGCCGTATGTTTCATTACTCCGCTCTGCTCGCGGAAAGGACAGCTTTGCTCACCCACGTCAGCTCTGACCTGGCCCCTTGGGCAGCAAAGGCACCAGGCCTGGTCACAGCACATGGAAGGAAAAGCGTGCTCTGAGGCTGAGAGAGAAAATGTTAGGCTAAAAGAAGGGGTCCAGGCAGGAGAGAAGATCAGACACTAATAAAGAGGGCGTGTTTACCTGCGTGTGGGGGCACTTTTATGGCAGCAGAGGGCAAGAGAAATCGGAGGCCCAGGAAAGCAAGAAGAGAGGGGACGGCTGTGATCTTTGATCCCAAACCAGAGAAGGGGGTGCGAGGGTGCAGGCCTGGAGGGCCTGTGGTCTCAGAAGGAGCAAGGGCAGAGCCAGGAGAGAAGGTGGTTGGCATCGGGGCTCAGAGCAGCGAGCTTGCCCGGAGCCTGGAGGGACAGCTGAGGTTGGAGAGTTGCATGTCAGCACGCAGAGTCACATGTGACAGGATGGGTCTCCCATGCGCCTGTCCCCACGGCATCCACACTACGAGTGTTCAAGCCCCTGACGGCACCTCCATTACGGAGTCCCTCTGGCACACCTGTCCTCTGCTCGAAGGCGTTCCACGGCGTTGAGAGCACAGCGCGCCTCCGTTTGGTAAACGGGAACGCGGTGGGAGCCGCTTATTTGTTTCGGCGAATTTGAGAACAAGAAATTGTGCTAGCTTCCGAGCTCAGATTTCATCCCGTCTTCTCGGGACTCACTCTGAAAGATCACGGTCCTTCCCGTAGAATCGAGCTCTGGTTAGACTTCATTTTATGTTGTTCTCAAATTCATTTCAGAGCCAGCTTCTGCGTCCGTCCTCTCCAGAACTTCAGCCCCGTGAGTGCTTCTGCGGCAGCTGGTGTGGGAAGGGGTTCTCTGACGTGCACGAACACATCCACGTGCCCCCGGGGTAAAGTTCTCACTTTGCTCCCTGTCAGGTTTCCTGAGCTAATTCGAGGGAAGAATGTGTTCTGTAGTTTCTCAGAGTGCCTCAACACCAAGGCACCTTTGCCCAACATCCATGGGGCCAGGCGTCTTGTCGGAAGCTCCTTGGTTTCTCCACCTGTTTTGCTCATTAACCCACTTTACAGATGCATTGATGTCAGTTCACTGATATTTAGGACATCCCAAGAGTCCACGTTAGTAGCGGAAGCTGCCCACACTTTGGTCTTCCTTGGAGACAATCACCAGTGAGCGTCGCCTGTCCTGATGATGGTGCAAAGTTCCTTTTACTGCTGATGTCTTCTCTGGCAAGGCTGACATTCACAGTCTGTGCGGTGTAGCTTTCTTGGCGATCCGTCTCTGTAAGCAGCATGTCGCCCTCCCCAGAAGCACTTTGCGCTCGTCCTTCCTGTCATGGTTGCTATTGTTTGGTTGGGTTTTGGGGGCAGAGTGTATCATTTTCTTCTGCAGATGGATTTGTTCAGATGAGCTGATGAGCTCAGTTCTTACCCTCCCTCTTGCTCTGTCCCACCTAAGCCAACTTCCCTGTGGGCTCCCGCTTACCTTCCGCTCTTCGAACATCTAACATATCTGAAACACCTCTGCTTTCATTTTCTTAACTCACTTTTGGATCCAATTTGACATTTTCCTTTGAGGAAGTGTTTCAAGATTACATGTATTTCACTCTCTGGTTCTGCTTTTCTTTTTAAAATATTTTATTTATTCATTTGTCAGAGAGAGACAGAGATCACAAGTAGGCAGAGAGGCAGGCAGAGAGAGAGAGAGGAGGAAGCAGACTCCCCGCTGAGCAGAGAGCCCGATGCGGGACTCGATCCCAGGACCCTGAGATCATGACCTGAGCCGATGGCAGAGCTTAACCCACTGAGTCACCCAGGTGCCCCGGCTTTTGTGTATTTTTTAGCCATCATGGATACTACGTGATTCAGTCATGTGTGTCCTTAAGTAAGATCACGCACTATATAATCTACCGTTCTGTGATAAGGGTTTTCATTGTATGCTTGGGTCCTCACAGTAGGTCCTTCCTGTCTCCCCACTCTGTGGGGAGGGGCTTGAGGCCCTCGAGCTCTTGTCCCTTGTCCAGGGCCACAGTGCTAGAGTTCTGTGGATGGAGGGGTCACCACGGACAAAGACGCACCTGTGGCCATGAGCGCAGCCCCTTCTTTGAGCTCACACAGGCAACACCCAGGCATCTCCAAGGACCAAGCTCCTTCCTTAGTCTCTGAACCTTTGCAGGATTTCGAATTAAGAAAATTGCCTCCACTTATATAAGAACTCTCGTCTGGTCATTAGAGCCTTCTCTTTTTCGTGCTAAATCAGAAGAGATACACGTTTCAAAGGAAGGGTTAGTGCAGAAGCAACGTGTGTGGAGGTGGGGGCCGTAGTGGCAGATGCACGGGGAAGCAGATGCACAGCCTGGGCCGAGAGGGTCCTCCACGGGGACGACACAGGAAGGAGCTCTGCTGGCCGGAGCCGCGTGCGGTTTATGCGGAGCCTCCGCGTCCCTGTTCCGGGAAGGCCTGGCTTCTCCTCTGACGGGTGCGTCGTGACGTGCACATCGGTGTCCCCCAGTACTCCTGCACCGTGGCCGGATGGCGGGTGTCGGCTGACCACCACTCGTGGAGGTTCGCTCCCAGGGGGCCTGGAGGCCGCCCACGGTTTTACCCAGGGGCCGGAGGAACCGCTGTGGGTGCGTTTCTCGCTGAACCGGCTGGCTCCTGGGGCTGGTGGAGACCCAGCCCGCGTGCGGCCTGTAGGGACAGAGGGACTGCTAGGAGAACCAGACAGGGCCCAGAAAAGAGGTGCCCGGGACATCCCGGCTCTGTCTTTGTGTCACTGTGGCCGTCTGGCGTCCGGAGCCCCTCGGTGCCTCTGGCTTCTGTTCGCGCGGGAAAGGGCTTGTGAGCTGCGGCCACTCCTCCCCCATCCATCCGCGTGCTTGTGTCTGCGTGTCGTTTCTGTATTTCTGGAGACGCCCACCAGCTTCCCTCACGACCTAGGACGGGGGACGAGACTCAGTTCAGTTCATTTCTTACCCTCATATGAGTATTTTTGAGGAAATGATTGAAGACAAATTGTAGGTGTGGTGAGGACTGCGGGACCGAGTGAACATGTCCAGCAGTGATGGTCTTGATGCCCGGAGTGTGGCAGCCGACCACCTGCTGACCTCCAGCCACTGGCCACAGTGCTGCCCACAGATCCGAAACACAGGGCACTCGGGGTCAGGGAGAGAAGCTGGAGCTCTGCCTGTTCTCTAACTCTCTGAGAATTCCCACACCGTAGGATAGCGTTCTAAAGCCCTGATAAGTCCTGCTGTTCAGGAAGCCTCTCGTGAGTGTGACTCCGTATTTCCCCAGGATGTCTGGCTTCGGCAGCGTTGTCAGGCAAGCTGCTTTGTTCTGCCGGCTGAGCTTGTTCCTTCCAAATCCTGCAGAAAGTTTGGGCTGAGGAGCATTTCTGTGGTTGTGGAAGAGCCTCTTGAATGTATCTGCAGAAAATCCCAGCTGGCCCCCGGCAATGGCCCCAACAGGCCCTGAGTGCTGGGCTCTCTCCTCACCCTGCTGACTGTGGACCCTCCTATGCATCCTGGGTGTTGGCAGGGCCCTGGCTTCTGCCCGTGGGGGGCCCCTTTCCCAGGGCGGGGGTCCCTCCAGGACTGAAGATCCTGGCTGGAGGGGGTGTCCGGGGGACATTATGTGGGTAAAGACTCGGGTGGGCACCGCAGAAGTGGGCTGAGTGAGAAGGAAGGCAGCACGGGGAGGCCAGGCTGAGCACAGCAGGACAGACCCGGCAGGCAGAGGCAGGTGTCCGAGGCCCTGGGAGCTCGCCAACTTGGACTTCACGTGCCCAGGGCGAGTCAGCACAGAAGGAAGGTGGCCTGGGGGGCCTGGCGGGGCTGAAGGAGCCTGAGAGGGGGTGGCCTGGTAGGTTGGAGCTGTGCCAGGGCCTGGCTTCAGGGCTCCTGCAGAGCAGCGCCCTGGTTGGGGGGGGGGGCTGTCCTTTCCTGAGGGGACGCGTGTGCAGGACCCGGCTCCACAAGCTGACACGGGAGCCGAGGATCCAGACCAGGAGGCCATCGCCCACCCGCAGGCCTCACGCCTGGTGTCCAGGTGAAGATGCCGATCTCTTAAAACTCACAGCGAGAAGAGGGTTACGGCCTGGGTAGATGAGAGCAACGGGGAAGCATCAGGAGAAATACCGTCCGCGGGAGATGCGCTCCAGAACCCAGGGACATTCCGGAGGCGGAATAAAGGGACCTTGGTGACGGATTGTGTCTCTGTGTAACTCTTGAAAAACAGTTTTGTTGTTTTGGTTTTTTGAACTGAGAGGAAGCTGCCGTGGTGACGTTGCTACTTCGCATGGAGGTGCCCCTCGGATGCTGTCCAGGGCGGGCACGGGAGGCGAGGGCTGGGGCCCGTGGGACTCTGCCTCGTGGGCTCAGCGGCACTGGCCCAAGGTGTGAACAGGTGTGCGGTGCAGGACACATTCGTTTAGGGCATCTGTGCCAGGAGAGATGGGGAGGTGCCAGGATGAACCAGCTGACGGGGCTGGCCGCTGGGGTCTGCAGATGCCCCTCAAAGATGCCTGGTGGCCCCAGGGGTGAGGAGGTGGCTAAGGCACTGTGGCAGATGAATGGACAAGCAGACCTGGCCAACCTGTGGCGTGTCTCCCTTGAGAACTGGCAGGGACGCTCTGTGGCCGGGACACTCCGTGGCTGGGAAGCTCTGTGGCCAGGGCCCACACTGCAGTTGGAGCAGCTCAACTTCTGCTCTGACAGACTGTGTCTCTGGCCAAGCCCTTGCATATGGGCGTAGTTTTCTGCTCCACAATTCGGTGCCTGCGGTCACCCTTCCCCTCTTCAATTATAGCGCACTTGAGGCATCCGACCAAATTATTATTTTGTTCTCCAGTCTCACGGGTGCTTTTGAGGGTAGAAATAACCAATACCTTGTTTTCATAGCTGACTTGGAAAAGTCTGTAGGTAGACACAGCAGTGACGGGAGGCCCAGGACGGGAGGCCCAGGCCCGTCAGCAGTGGTCGGCGGGGATGATGCATGACGCTACGCCCGAGCACCAGTGATCGGGAATGACGTTTGTTATGACGTATCCCAGAGTTCGGAAGTTTTTAAAAATTATAATTCATTAAAATGTGCACCATTTGAAAACTGAATTTTGAGGACCCGACTTAAAGCAATCCTGGAATCTGTGTAACAGCCAAATCTCGGTTAAAGGAGAAGCTCCCCACCCGGGACACGTGGGTCCTGCCGTGGGTGGCCTCCGAGGTGCGCCCAGCGTCGAAGCGCGGCAGTGCAAGTCCGTGTTCACTGTTCGGGGAGCACGATACCAGCCTCACGGAGGAGGCTGCTTGGTTCCTGTTTTAGAAAATACAGTTATGAGACGTTATTCACCATGCTTGACGTGACCCCCCGGAGCTTATTTGTCTTCTGATGGGGGGTTGGTACCCTGCAGCCACCATCTCCCCGTCACCACTGGCCCCTTGCAGCCACCAGTCTGCTGTGTTTCCACGGAGTCAGACTTTTTTTTAAGATTCCATATGTAAGTGAGGCTATACAGTATTGTCTTTTTCTGTCCAGTGTATTTAATGTCACACAGAATGCCCTTGGGTTTACCCAAGTCCCAGATGGCAAGATTTCCAGGATGTCCAGGTGACTCCATCGGTGAAGCGTCTACCTTTGGCTCGGGTCGTGATTCGAGTCCCGCCGTGTGGGACTCCCTGCTTGAGGGGAGCGTCTCCCTCTGCCACTCCCCCCGCTTGTTCTCTCTCTCTCTCTCCGACAAATAAATAAATAAAATCTTTAAACAAAAATCGCAGGATTTCCTTTTCTTTCTTTCTGCTGTCCTCCGTTTCTATGCCTAAATAATACCGCAGGAGATCACATTTCTTCCCCTCTCCGTCCGTCGACAGACACGCGTGACATTCCCATGCTGAGGCTACTGCATGACGTGCATCGCGCACGGCGGCAGGAGTCTCTGTTTCCGTCGGATAGATGCCCAGAAGTGGGATTGCTGGGTTGCATGGTGGGTCCATTTAATTTTTTGAGGCTTCTCCATACTGTTTGTATAGTGGCCGCCCCAAATGCTATGGTTTCTTAAAATTAAGACTACAACTCGAATCCATGTCATGTTTTACCTTCACACGACAGTAAGTGTCTTCTCACCCGTATTCAAACTCCAGATTCGCTTTCCGATGGAGAAATAAGGTTCCTGTTGTCCGACCTTTTTCTGAGCTGGTGTGTCCTTCTGTTAACACACAACATACTCATCTAATATTGTGAACCCAAGTGTCTTACGTTGTAGGAGCTTGTTCCCCAGCATTGGGACCAAGTCCCCGAGTTCAGCAGTCATCAAACAACATGTGGGAAACCGTAAACTATTAAAAGGACGGACAGATTTAGAATTATGCCAGAAAACCAGCTATTGTCACATTCGTAAGGACTCGCCCGATACCCCCACGCTGCCTGCGTGGGAGTCGGCAGGGGAGGGCGGGCGGGAGCAGGGTCGAGTGGCTGAGGGCGGTGTGACAAGCCAGCAGAATCCTCCACGCCTTTCGCGTAGGCTCAACTTTCCACGTCTTTTCTCCGTTGGCCTAACCACGTTTCTTATGACATTGGTATATATATTTTTAGAAATTTGGCCAATTTGGCATGTTCTTATGAAAAGCTAATTTCATATACCAGCGTTTTCTGCAGAGGATAAGCCCTTGTAATTCAGTTTTTGGTCCGTTTCTTTAGTCTTCGAACTTTTGAGAGGCAGGAAACTGGTTTCTCCCACACGGGCAGATGCTGACGCGGCTGCACGCGGCGTTGGTTGTTGGTGGACAGGCTCGCCGACACGCCTCCGTCCCCAGCGTGCTTCTGACCCTGCCGCCGCGCGGTGCGCAGAGAGCCGGTCGGGCCCACATGCGCACACCAAGTCACGTCAGAGGCCATTGCCGGCCTGACTGACACACTCCTCCCATCGTCACCGGAGACGTCAGCGCGCGGTCTGTCTTCCACTTTGTTGATGGCTTTTGCTGTCTCCGTTGGCTTTGACCATGTCCCCTGCATCAGATCGCGGCTGGAAACCTCAGTGTGGAAAGTGTGATACGAAACGCCCGTAGTGTGAGGTACGTAACGTACACACGCGTTTCGGGCGTTCTCTGCGTTTTTGTGTTTGATTAAGAGCGGAGCCATCTAAAAACGTGCTGTAATTGCTGTGAAAGTAACTAATCGCTCCCCCTCGCGGGGCCCTTTCCGGGGCTCGATCCGCAGGGTCGCCTGTGCAGTGCGCCCACGGTCCGCGTGCGTGGCTCCGCACACACGCCTGCAAATTCCAGCTTCTTGCTGGGAACCGTCATTATAATTCATCCCGGAATTAGTTGGGATTGTTCTCCTCGGGTCACGTGGCTCTGGAGTGTATCAGCCCCTCATATTCCCCGTTAAACACACATTGTAGTCATATCAACGCAGAGAGATAATTTAGTTGCTATTATTTTGTCACAATGCACCAATTTCAAGGAGAATTAACGCGATATCACATTGTGATTTTTAAAAAACTCCACCAAACCTTAAATGTGTTTGTGCAAAGAATCAGCCAGGGCATTTTTTGAACGGCTGTTTCTGGGCTTGTTTTGCTAACAGCCCTGCTTTCTCTCTCCCGTGTCTTACTTTCGGGGAGCCGGTGTTAATCGCTGTGCCACATTCATGGAGGGAGCGCGAGACTCCCCCTGGCCGGGCCCGGGTGTGCCCCGGAGATGCTCCTGCAAAGGGCCAGGGCGCAACAACCAAGGGGAGATGACGTCTAGAGCTTTCTTCTCGCTGGATGGCCGTGTTTCCTGCACTCGGGGTAGAGCAGGAGGTGTGTGCCTTTCATATCATAAACCCCCTCCGAGAGTTCAAGGGTCCCGGGCCAGATGTCTTTCTCATAACCCTCACGGCACGCTTCCGTTGCGGGAGAAATCTTCCCAAAATCCGGAGAGAAAGGTTGACACGCGGGGGCTTTGCTTTCTGTGAGGCGCGTCCTGAGAATCTGGGTTGCCTTGAGTCACATGTCAACATCACTAGGTTCCCAGGGTTTGCCGGCCTTGGAAGTGGCCCTGGTCTCCTGGTCCCTGGGACAGTGCGTGTGGCCACGGCCAGAGAGTTGCCTCCTAGAGGGCCCCGAGACGGAGGAACAGCCGCGAAGGTGAACAGCAGCCCTGCTGATGGGGACACGAACTGGTGGTCTGTTCGGAGCTCATTGGACAAAGCTGGTTTTATTCTATACTCTGTGACTTTCTTGAAAGATCGAAACCACGTTTATCCTTGGTTGTCATGAGCTCATTGGAGAGTAAATATACGACCTTCGCATTACCGGAAAAGGCTGAGGTGTGCATTGCCACATGTGACACAAATGTCACTTATGAGAGTGAACGGGGTCAACCTGGCTGACTTTTCTGCCTTCAGGTGTGCTGAGTGGACACGGACACACGGCAAACGGCCCCACTTTCCAGGGTCTGTCAGAGTCCGCAGTGACGGCAGGTGCTTCTTTTCTGACCCGGTCAGGTCAGGACTCCCCGCTTGGGGGTGACAGGTGCGAAGCCTGCCCTGCGTGTCTCCCCGTCCGGGGAGGGTGACCTGAATTCACCAGTGGGAATTTTGTTTAAACTTTCCCTTTGTGGGTCACTGGCCTCTGTCGTCTGCAGAAAAGCAAGCCTGAGTGGGGGGTGGGTTCCGAGCGTCCCCTGCTGCTCTGTGCTCAGCCGATGGTGGCCCAATGTGAGACTTGGGGTTGGGGCTTCAGCTGGAGGTGAGTGGAATTACTGTGATTTAATGTGGGGCGTCAGTGAGCCCAGAGGAGCCTGTGGCCTGGGCGAGCGCGTTCCTTGCTGTGCCCGCCTACTGAATGGAGCGGGGACAATGCTCCTGAATTGTCCTCGGCTGAAGGCTGTGCCCTTGGAGGTGGAAGTGCTGGGGCCCAGGCAGGTTACTTGCCCAGCACAGGCCTTAGGCAGCCCCTGTGGGCAGTCCCCGGGGGCGCTTGTTCCTGCCTGACTGGTCCTTCTATGAGCACATGTGCCGGGCCAGACATCCCAGCCAAAGGGCACCTGAGTGCTGGTGACGCTTTTTCTAAGTCAGACTGAACACGGTGTGTGGTGAGGACAGCGATGCCGGCCCCGAGCTGGGAGCTCTGCTGCAGCTTGGAGAGAGCT
>NC_081564.1:90673844-90682058 GCF_022355385.1 Mustela nigripes | reverse complement strand
CCGAGTGCTGGTCGCGAGTGCTGGTCCCGAGTGCTGGTCCCGAGTGCTGGTCGCGAGTGCTGGTCGCGAGTGCTGGTCGCGAGTGCTGGTCGCGAGTGCTGGTCCCGAGTGCTGGTCGCGAGTGCTGGTCCCGAGTGCTGGTCGCGAGTGCTGGTCCCGAGTGCTGGTCCCGAGTGCTGGTCGCGAGTGCTGGTTGCAAATGCTGGTCCGCGTGCTGGTCGCAAGTACTGGTCCCGAGTGCTGGTCCCCTTCCTGGGAGCTCCTCCCATGCGCTCATGGACACATGCTGTTCGAGGCTCCAGCTCTCCGTCATGCTGGACCCCAGCCCTCTGGGCCAGACCCCCCCACCCCCGACATTCACAGAATGACGTCCAGCTGCTGACAGTGTGTTGGTGTTCTGACTGAGCCCGTCGCGCCCACTGCTGGCCCCCGGGTCGGGAGGAAACAGGCATTGTCCCGAAGAAGCAGGGAGGAGTGAGGGCAGCCAGTGAGCAGAAGAAACATGACCCCACATTGCCCACAGCCATGGCCTTTTTGTCTCTTTTTAGGTCCACAGTGTGGCCCGAGCTTGCTGTCGCCAGGCCATGTTGCCTCTGCTGCTGGGCAGGCCCCACGCCAAGGTCTGGAGTTGTCATCACGGGCGTCTCCACTTGGCGATGGCTCGCAAACCTCACCAGGTCTCTGTGCCAGGAGCGCTTCGTGACGCCAACGTGTTACTTTTAGGGAGTAACAGCAAAACCGTGACCACAGAGCGAGCCCAATGGCCCAGCATGTTTTACGGTGACAATCGGACCCTTTAGGGGACCCAGGCAGCACCCGACCCGCAGCGTGTCCCCAGGACACTGGCCACTCAGAGGAAGGGGTCGGGCCTCCAGATTTACCAAATTCAATGCTGCCCGGCGAGCGAGCTACGTCTGCAGCCTCTCGTCTTGTCTGCTCTATGTCTTCTGCTACAGCAGGTGTTTCCCGCAAGCACACAGCTCCGGTCTCTCTGGTGCTGGCGTCTTGGGGCTGTGGTGTGTGGAAGAACCAAGCCGGGCAACCGCACCTCCCAGGTTGCCGCGGAAAGGCGTGGAGCACGCATTGTAAGTGTCGACTTGACTCCTAACTAAACAGCTTCTCCCCTGGGATTTCTGGTCACTGGTTTGGGTAAGTGGGCTGCGCCATGGCTGGGCATGTCCCTCCAGGCCGAGAGCCGGCACCTGCTCGCTGGGGGCTTACAGTGGCAGCGGGGGGTGGCGTTGGGGGGAATGACGTTCTCGTCCCCCTGAGCTCACGGTTACAGCGATGATGGTGTTGTAACTCGCCCGTGAGGTGCACAGGTCTGTGAGCACATGGTGGGGTTCTTCTGGGGCTTTGGGACAGCTCGGTACCCGGGGCCCAGCCCACCCAGAAGCCCGGAGACCGAGCGGCTGGGGCCCTGCTGCATGGCACACGTAGGCACCAATTTTAGGAGAAATTCCTGGAAGCAGCAAGTATTTATGTTTTTTCAAAAAACATATTTTTGTTTCCAACTTTGTCATTTCCTTGTAGGCTTGAGAAGGTCACACACATCTTAGTGTTTCACTGGATACGAGTTCCGGGACACTGGGGAGGGGGTAGCCAGATGTCAGCTACCACCGCGCGTAGACATCATGTTTCCGGTCGTACTGTATTTGGGAATGCTACAGAGCTTTCTTTTATCTTTTTCTTTTCCTTTCTTTCTTTGTTTTTAATAGGAAAAAACAACATGATCAGATTCCCACCTGGTCACAAAGACTTTGCTGTGCCCTTCTCAGTTAGCGAAGTTCCTCTGTGTTTTGAACGGCCAGGGTTTCACAGCCGTGCGTCCCGCAGTCTAAGGACATGAAATCCTGGGGAGAGGTCTGCGGGGGCTTATCGGGGACGCCAGCCACGGGAAGAACGTCGAGTGAACGTGGGAGTGGGGAAGCCATGCGCCTTGTCTTCCGCCCTGTCTCTCCTCTGCAGCAAGCGGAGGACGGTGCCCTGGTGAATTGGGAAACCACATGCTGGCGGGGACAGGCAGGGCGGCGGCGGGGGTGGGTGCAGGGCCGTCTCTCTGGACACAGACGCTTTAGGGACAGTCATGCCACAGAGATACTTTGCACTTTCCACGTCTGGAGAGCTGTTCTCGTGTGACCTTGTCCGGGATCTGTGGGTCAGGGTGTTTGAAAATGCTATAGCTTATAACTTTTTCTCGTCTTAGCAGTTTTTAAGACTTTTCCTATGTCTGTTAGTTTGGTCATTATTCCAAGAAAGGCATCTTCTTCCAGAGCAAGCCGGTCTTCGGCGGGGGGACCTCGTGTAATGGGGTGTTTGTGTTCCTGGCTCTCCGCGCATGGGTTTCCTTCCTTGGCACGGTTCGTGTCACAGCAGGAGCTCCCTGTGGACCCCGTACTAGAGGCCGATGTGGCCACTGCCCCTCTCCGGGTTCTCCGCATGGCTGGACCCGCCCCCCGTGCCTGCTGGCGGTGGCACCAGCACGCCAGCTAGGGAGGCTGGGCGCTGTGGACGGAGGTGTGTGTCTTTTGGCTCCTGGCCTGGCAGGGTCAGAAGGAAGTGTGAAGGCGGAGCTTCCTTGATTTGGGTGAGGAGGGAGAGCCCACGCAAGCCCTGGGTTCTCAGAGTGACGGCTTTTCTGTGGGACCTGTCTGTTAGATGTCCCACGGGATTCTGCGTTCAGTGATGTGGACGTGGGGGACAGGCAGCCTTCTCTGTCGGGGGGTGTTCGATGTGTGAATTGAAGCCCGTGACACCCGTACTGGGTGGGTGTTCTTAGCGGTTATGCGCCGAAGTGTGCAAGACTCAGCCACGCTGGGCAACGTGGAACCGTGGCAGGTGACGAAGTCAGGACTGTGGGTCCACGGCAGCCGTGTGGTTTTGTTTGCTCTTCGCGGGGAGTTTGCTCTTCGCGGGCGTGTCCACGGGGTCGGAGCCGGGTCACCATCGCGCCGCTCTAGTGGAAAAATCCGTGATGAGATTTGGGCACACGGGTCCGTCCATACAGATTTATGGTCTTCATTTCCATCCACGTAGCATAGGAATTCTGCACTTAGCTGAGGCCGGTGAACAGCAGACGGGACGCGCGCAGAGGACAGTTTGGGGACGTGGCAGCGGGTCGAACATTACAGATGTCGCCCCAGACGGGAGGATCCGTCAGATATGCCACGCCGCCTCCCCATCTCGGGGCAGCAAAGGAAGGGACCAAAGCGGTGAGCCCGTTCTCAGAATGCCGTGTCCGCCGGCCTTGGCTGCCCTTGATCAGCAGTGCGTGGCACTGGGGATGTCAGCGTGACTCAGTGAGCGGCAGGGACGGACGCTGGGACAGAACTGGTCCCCCACACTGGAATCTTTCTGTCTGAGTGAGGACCTTGTCCGGTTTCTTTGGGAAGTCAAAGTAATGATGATGTTTTATCTTTACTTTGCAGCTGATGTTTTAAATCCTGCAAACGTGGGAAACTTTTCAGAGTGCAATTCTAATCTACCTTGCCGGCTCACAGCCCGATTTCGTCCGCCTGGGACACACAAGGGCATGTGGGACAGGCAAGCCGCACTGTGTGACGGGTCCAGTCCGTGTGGGCGCTGCAGCACGTGCAAACCCACACTTGTCGCCACTTCTGTTCTGCCTGTTAACAGGTTAGCTCCACGCTCCGTGGTCCCCACTAAAATCGTGACTTAGTGGAATGGAGGACCTAATTTGGACTCTCATACCCAATTCAGAACTGACCACGTAGAGAACAGATCTCAGGGGCCACCAGTAATGAAGAACACGCCAGCCTCCTGTGCTCACCAGGAAGCCAGAGAGGGTGTCTGCTCACGGTGGCGATTAGTGTCGTCCTTTTGCTGCTGTGGACGGTGATGACGACAGGCTTGGAAGGTTGGCTCCAAGGGCACCTGGGTGGCTCAGTCACCTGGCCACTCACCTCTTGTTCTCAGGTCAGGATCTCAGGGTCATGAGTTCCCACCCTGGGCTTTGCACTGGACGTGGAGCCCTACTTAAAAACAAAAACAAGGGTGCCTGGGTGGCTCAGTGGGTTGAGCCTCTGCCTTCGGCTCAGGTCATGATCTCAGGGTCCTGGGATCGAGTCCTGCATCGGGCTCTCTGCTCACCGGGGAGCCTGCTTCCTCCTCTCTGTCTGCCTCTCTGCCTGCTTGTGATCTCTCTCTCTCTCTGCCCAATAAATAAATAAAGTCTTTAATACAAAAACAAAAGCAAGGTGAAAGTGTGCTTCAGAGCAGACTTTGACAAGAAGAAGGCAGTCCGAGCAGGAGTGAGGAAAGGCTCGGCTGAGGGTGCAGGCATTTCACAGGACGGCCTTGGGTCTCCCCTCAGCATCCCTGTGGCAGACGTGTGCCCCGAGGTTATTTCCTGAGACCCCCAGTGGAACACCGCATTTCCCCTGCCAGGTTCTGCAGGACAAGTCCAGGATCCACGTGTGTGTGGGACCGCCTCTCATGGACACCCGTTGGGATCTCGCCCTGGTCCCCGCTTCTGGTGGTGGCTAGCGGTCCGTAGCAATCTGTGTTTGGCCCGTGTTCCTGTCTCCCCCTGCACGTCTGACTCCTCTCCTTCCGAGGGTCTTGGCCGTACGGCACGAGCCTCCCCGTCACCTCCTTCCAATTTGCCTACCTGCAGACCCTGCCTCTGGGGACTGCATTCCCGGTGAGCGGGGTTTAGGGCTTCACTAGATCTTTCTGGGGTCACCGTTCAGCCCACTGTGATCATGCCCGCACCCCAAGAAAAAGAAAGAACATGACACACGTACTCACGCTTGTGAGCCAACGAGTCGGTTTAGATGTGCAAATGCAGGATTCTGTATGTAACGCTGAGCTGCGGTTGAGGAAATCAGCGATTTCTCACTTGGGGGCAAAATTTTTCAATAACGGGAAGATAATGTGCACGCAGGGACCCGCGGTCACGAGTGACCGTGTCGCGCATCTCTCATGGGCACCACCTGTTCCTGCCGGGACTGTCGGTCCCGCACAAGGGGGGACGCCGGTCACCAGGCTATTACTGGGCAGCCACCAGGCTGGGCGTTGAGGGTGCCGGGGCTGCGTCCGGTCCCTCCGTGTGACTGGAAAACCGGATCAGCAAGCGGTGGTGACCGTGACTCACAAAGACAGAGAAAGTAACAAACAATACTGGAGCCAATGTCGATCGGGAGGAGCGGAAACTGCCCCCGCACGGGAACCTGTGTCTGTGCAGGGGTGAAGCTGGCGGGCGCGGGCAGGGAGCCACGAAGGTGCGTCCTGCTTGTTCCTGTGCCATGAGGATTCGCCCACGCGGCGTTCCGCCACGTCCACATGGCAATGGGATATGCGACGGGGCAGGCGTCACGTCGTAGTAAGTTCCCGTGTCCGCAGAGCTGACTTTCCGCAAAGCCGTTTACATGGGGCTGGTCCCATACGCGCGTCGCGTGACCCTGTGAGACCGTGCGTCTCACGGGTGGCATGGCGAGTCCTGTGCGGCAATGTCCCGACGCGGGTCTCTGTGCCGTCCGTGGCAGCGGCCGTGATTCTGAGAATCGGTGGGATCTCCGCCCACCCGGCCCTGCTGTAAGCAGCGCCTCTTCCCCACCGTCAGGTCAGCTGTGGCTCGAGTGGCCCTCCACTGGGAGCGCTGCGTGTGTGACGCCGGTGCCCGGCCCCGTGACCGCGGAGCAGAATGAAGTCCAGGCTGGGTCAGAGCCAGCCTCTTTCTCTCAGTCCTCATCTTTCTTCACCTCGAGTCCCGGGGCCCAGACCCGTCACCTGTCCTTCAGGGTGACGCCCGCCTCTGCGTGTGAGGTCACTGACCTCCGCGGGGGGGGGGGGCGATCCGTCCGTTTGTCCTGCACTGCAGGTACCTGCCCTCCCCCAAGTGGGGATGTTCGCAGCCACACCGTCCCTGCCACACGGTACGGATGATGGTGTTTGCCCAAGTGTGAGGAAGACGACCGAACGCAAACGCACCTCCCGGCAGAGGCTGTGTGAGCTCGAGGGCCAGGCCGTCGTGCGGTCAAGCCGCTTTTCTGGGTTTCGTCCAGGAAAAGGCGTGAGCATTGTGAGAGGCCCGCAAGGCCACTAAAGGCCACTCCGTCCGCCCTCACGTTGTGCCTTCCGTCCTCGGGCGTGTGCGGAGCTGACGAGTCGACGGACGGGTCACCGACTGTTACGTCCTGTCTCATAATTCAGCCACAGACGCCAAGGCATGAAAACAGGGTTTTATAGGTGGGACTGAATTTAGTGCTTTTCCTATAAAATAATTTCCACAGATTTAGCTTCAGGCTCCCTTCTCGGATGTAGGAGGCCGGATCCCGAATACATTTTTGGACTCCGTGGAACGCACACGCCTCATGACCCACAAAACGCCCCTAGCGAGGTTCCAGCCCTGCGCTCGGCGGCCCCTGCCCAGCGGCCTCCCCTCCACCGCTTCTTCCACACGCCGCTCAGGTGCCTTTTCATCACGGGGACGCCGGCTGCCGTGGCTGTGATGGTAACTGTCCGTGTCCCCGTAGCGCGCGTGGGGCCTCAGGTTGTCCGCGGGACGGCCCCTCACGACGCGGCGGGCAGCTCGGGGGCTGGTGTTGGGCCCATTTCTGGGTCCGGCCTCGGGCTTGGAGGCTGGCGGTGCACAGCCCTGACACGAGCCCTCACTGCGAGCGCCGGCCTCCTCCCGCCTCGCTCCTGCCTCTCCTCGCCTCTCCCTGTCCTTCCTCTGTTCCTCTCTGTTTGTCCTTCCTTACTGCCGAAATTCTGTAGAATGTAAGGATTACTGAATATAATAAAAAAAAATCACCAGCAAAAAGTTAAAGGCAACACGTTTGTTTTCTTTAGTTTTTATCCCTAGGTAAGAGATGGCGAGTGGGAAAACAATGAGTGGTCTTTGGTTTCAATTAATACAAAAGTAATTTTATTCGCCCAAGATGAATATACAAATAAATGTGAAGAAAATAAAATACGAGGAACATTTAGACTCAATAATTCAAATGACCCAGAGTGATTATATTTCCATCAATACTTTAATCTGTGATTTGAAGTGCAAATATTTTCATATGGTCAATTTTGTGTCTCTGCCTTTGCTGTTTGGGGAATGATGTAAACAGTCGGCATCCAAGGCGGTCAGCGGTCTCCCCTGGAATAGTCCGTGTCGTTCCTGTGCGAGGGGCTGAAGGACTGCAGGTGTGTTCTGTAGGAGACAGCCCTCGTCCGCCCCAGACACACGCTCCGTTTTTCTTCATGGCTGGGGGTCGTCCCACACCCCTGGCTTCTGCACCAAGAGGAGAGATGGAGCGACTGACGGCTCCCCGTCGGGCCAGGCTGAGCATTGCTCTGGGGCTCTGCTTCGTTCTACTTGTTAAAGAAAAATCCTCTGCAACAATGTTATTAATGTGATAAAAAGAAATACTTGTTAATAACCAGATAATTTCAAGAACGTGGGTTCATCCATCTGTTAATCTCGGTTGTGATTAAGGAGGAAATCCTAATACCCATTATTTCTAATGACAAGACCAAGCAGGCTTAAAGCATTAGCCGGCGGAGGCCGCGCGGCGACGCGGTGGAGGATATCAGCTATCACAGCCGCACTGAGGGGCTGGTCCGGCCCCCACAACAGCAGTGATACAAAAGAATTACACCCTCGCTAAAGTCTATTTCCTCGTATAATCACACAAAATGATTTTTCTTAAATATGATAATAAATCACAGCAAAAAATCAATGTGGCAGGGCCCAACTGCTATGGCCTGATAACGCATCAATCAATATTTAGTATTTAGATTTTAATTAATACATAGCCGTGCAGAGGCTTTTTAAGAGAGAAATATTATCTCAGATAAAAAATCCAGCACTGTTAGCATGCAAAAGTCGTTGCTCATATCCGTCACTGATCAATCCGCTGGCCTTGTGATTAAAAGGCCTGGAAAATATCAGACAAGAGGGTAAAACAGATTGAACCGAGAAGAGAATGTCGTAGGCATCTCCGTCCAGGAAGCTGGTGGCCCAGGGCGCAGGGAAAGCGAGCACGTCCAGCTGGGCTGCCCGTGGGGCGAGCGACCCCCTCCAGCGGGCGCACGACGCACGGGACCCAGGGACCCAGTCGCCGCCTAGAAGCCCCGCAGCTCCCACGTCCCGCTCCCGGCCGCTGCCGTCACTCTCCTCGTCTTGCGGATTGCAGTTTGGGGCGAAAGCTTCTCTCGGCGATGACGAGTGTGCGGAGGGTCTCGCAGTGGTGGGAC
>NC_081564.1:90617476-90673834 GCF_022355385.1 Mustela nigripes | reverse complement strand
GAGTGTGCAGGGTCTCGCGGTGGTGGGTGAGTGTGCAGGGTCTCGCGGTGGTGGGTGAGTGTGCAGGGTCTCGCGGTGGTGGGTGAGTGTGCAGGGTCTCGTGGTGGTGGGACGAGTGTGCAGGGTCTCGCGGTGGAGGGTCCCTGCAGGCCTTGGTTACTTGAGATTTCCTACGTTTCCCTTCACGTGTGAACGACACAAACTGTAAAACCGAGACTGTAAGATGCAGAGATTTTCCTTCCCAAAGCTCTGAAGGGGAGCCGTCCATTCCCGAAATTCTGTTTACAACCCGCGCTTCCTCCGGCCGCCACGGCCGCCCTTCCTTGCCCGGTCCTCTAGGGTTCTCTGCACTGTGGCTTGCGAAGCCCACGCCTGAGGACGCGACGGCTCTCTGGCTGCCCTCGACCCTCGAGGCTCACCAGGCTCTCGAGCACGCGGATGCAGCAGCTCATGTGAAACACAGGGAGGCAGGAAGAGGGCCCACAATTTTCTGGGGTTTCTTGGAGAATCTGAGAAGATGCTAGCTTGCCCTTTGGGGAGGACCTAATGTGGCTTTTTACAGTATTCTTATTTATTTGTCTATTCATCCATGCATTCATTTATTTTTTTGAGAGAGGAAGCCAGAGAGAGAGAGGTGCTCACCCACGGGAGGGGAGGGGCAGAGGGAGGTGAAGAGAGCCCCGAGCAGACTCCAGGCCAGTGCGGAGCCCAATGCGGGGCTCGATCCCACGTCCCTGAGATCATGGCCGGAGCCGAAACCCAGAGTTGGACGCTTACCTGACTGAGCCCCGCAGGCGCCCCTCCACTTTGCTCTGAATTCGTTCCATCACTGGGTGTCCTGTCCCTTCTTCTTGGGGCATTATTCCATTTGATTCTCTCTTCCGCTCCCCGAGACAGTGATGTGTAACCTTCAGCTGAATCTTTCTCTCTACAGCGTTCTTCGCGCAGACCTGTCTATGCAGCAAGTCCAAATCCTGGAAATTGTGCCTGTGTGGGCCGCGTGGATGGATGTTGAGGGAAGAGCCAGCCTCCGAGTGGGCCCCTCCCTGGTGACTTAAAGAGGGCCTGATCCTTATCCTGGTTATGTCCTAGCTCCTCGCGGTTCCCTGTTGAATTTGGTGCCAGCCAGAGAGACGGATGCGTGGAAAGTGACTACGGTGTCCGTCTTACAGGGGGTGGACAGACAGGGAGGCACCAGAGGAAACTCGGCAGGACCGCTGGGGTGGGGCGGTTGCGTCTCTGTGACACCCAAGCAGAGTCGACCCATGAAGCTGTATTTTGAGGATTTTAGCAAGACGGAGGCTCATGAGTGAGAACGTGTCCACTCTCCTCAGCCGGGAACTGTTTCTTCAAGCTACAGGCTCCTGGTGAGGCACAGATGAACCACACAGACATAGGAAAAAGTGTCCGGAGACTCTTATGTCCCTGGGGGCATGGGACAATTCGGAGTTTCCAGGTCTTTTCTGAACACCGGCCTTTGCTTTGGGAACCAAGAGACCCTATCGTATGTTAAGGTCAACAGCCACGAACAAATTAAATTTTCTTTTAGTAGAAGTTAATGGGCTTGTCATCTGGGGGTGAGGGGTCATGGGGAAATCGGGTTCAGGGACCGCCAGTAGCTCTAACCCTCATGTTTCCACCAAAGTCCCGGTGGAGTCTTCTGAAGTGGGGACGCGGCCAAGCCAGGGTCACTGGGCAAGGAGCGCAGACACCAGGCTTTAGGCTCACTAGGAAAAAGCTGGGTCATTGAGGAATTAGGGGATGATTAGGTTTTCACTTACTAGAGCCATATGGTCTCAAATGCCAACCACATCCCACATTTTGACCTAATAATTCCACCTCTAGGTCTCGATCCTAAGAAAACAATCAGAGGGCCGTAGATATCGGTGCGTCAGGAGATGCACTGCCGCAAAGCCGCTGGCAAGACTACAGCGAGGAGACACGTAAGCAAACGAAGTTGTCCCCGTGCCTCTGCGCAGAGTACGGCCCTGAGGGACATGGGCGTCCAGAATATTTAGACATCACAGAGGTAGATCTTAATTCTGCTAAAAATGAGAGAATGAGGGGCACCTGAGGGGCTCAGTGGGTTAAAGCCTCTGCCTTCAGCTCAGGTCATGATCTCGAGGTCCTGGGATCGAGCCCCGCATAGGGCTCTCTGCTCAGAGGGGAGCCTGCTTCCTCCCCTCTCTCTGCTTGTCTCTCTGCCTGCTTGTGATTTCCCTCCATGTCAAATAAATAGTAAATAAAAATCTAAAAAAAAAAAAAAAAACCTTTAAAAAAACCCGAGAGAATGAGAACACCCTGAAACATTAAAAAATTTTCATCGAGACGTTTTGGATGTGGCGTCATGCGCTATTGGAAGCGGAGGGGCAGAAGTGGTCTCAGAGGCCGTGCCGGCCGGCGACCGCCACGGTGTTTCCCGCAGCGCGCTCCCCTTCCCCCGCGGGGCGCTGCGGCCTCTGGGTCGACCCGAGCCGTTGCTCTTGCTGGTGTCCCACGGTTTCCCAGCCCCGTCATCAGACAGACCTCGCTTACCCAGGCGAGCCCCGCAGGCCCGGGGAGGCTGGCGTGCCCACAGACTCTGGGAGAGTTCGAAACCAAAGACGACGCTCTCTCGTTCTGTCCTTACGCCAGCCGGACCGTCCTCAGGGCTCCGGAGTCGCACGGTGTGAAGACGGAGGAGGTCGTTTGCAGAAAGGCCTTAGGCATCCAGAACCTCACAGAGGTTGTTTGTATTAGAAACAGCCTCTTCTTGTTCCTTTTCTTTCTTCCTTGCAATGGTCGGATCAAAATAAATTCATATACCGAGAATGAGTACATCTTTACAAACGGAAGCAACAGAAGGAAGCATATATATTTGCAAAATAAAACCGGCAATGCCATTCACGAGGTTTATAAAAACAGCCATTTTAGCATAAGTTTCCAAATGTGATCTGGAAGGGGTTTATGACGTCAAACCAACTTGTTAATATCGGCGGAGGCGGAAGCTCTGCGGGACCGTGGACACCGTGTCCGACGGCAATGCAGACCTGTCCGTGCACGCCCGCCTCCCTGTCCGTGGAGGGGACGGCGGCCGCTCTCACCAGGAATTCCTTCCTTTCCTGGAACAGGAAAACCACCCTTTAGAAAACGTGAGCCCTAGAATCCGAGCTCTCGGGCCCCGGCGCATGGAGTTCCGAGGGATGCACTGAGTAAATGCCGGGGAACCAGATTATTTCGATTTCAGGCTTCTCTCTGGCCACACCGCGTTCCCGACTGAGCACAGCTGGGGAGGGGTCTGTGAACGCATAAATGTAACACGGGCGACTTCTTTTTTCCTTCTCCAGGGGAGACAGAGAATGTTTTGTGTCATTTACGTCGAAGTCCGCATCCACAACGGGCAGCCACTGTCGTCTGTGGCGTGGGGCGGTCATGGTGGGGCTGTCCGCGTGACGCCTCGGGCACCAGCCCTCTGGGGCGCATGGGGGGGCCATCCCCCACTCCTGCTGCCTTTGGGGGCACACGAAGGCAGAGCTGCTGGAGAGTTTTGGGGGAAACGTGGGTTTGGGAGGACTTCTCTCGCTCCTTTTACACCAGGACGCAGAGAAGAACCACACCTGCGGGCGGGGTCGAGGTGTCTTCAGGGTTTCCCCTCCTGTCCTGGGAGGCCACCGTGCAGCCAGCAGTGGCCACTCAGTGTCACGTCGCTTATGCGCACCTCACCTTTCACAGGTATATTGTGTTTTTTAAAGATTTTATTTATTTATTCAACAGACAGAGATCACAAGCAGGCAGAGAGACAGGTGGAGAGAGAGGTGGAAGCAGGCTCCCCGCTGAGCAGAGAGCCCGATGTGGGGCTTGATCCCAGGACCCTGAGATTGTGACCTGAGCCGAAGGCAGAGGCTTTAACCCACTGAGCCACCCAGGCACCCCACAGGTACACTTTAAAAACATACTTTTCCCCCAACTATTCAATGCTTCCTGGTTTAAAAGTTAGACAATAAGATTATAATGTCGGGAGTATTAATTATTAACTGACGTTTAATAAGCTGGCTGTAAGAATCTGTCTGAGGAAAAGCCTCAGGCTGGGTTCTGAAGCCGGGGAGACCCACCACAGCCAAGGCCGGCGCCGTCGGTCGGTGCAGAGCCTGGAGCCTCCACGGTCCACCACTGGCGCGCGCAGCCCATGCTGGTGCAGCGGTGGGGGCGCTCGCAGACCCTGGGCTTCGGGGCTGGAGCTTTTCCTTCCCGGGTCCTACACGCGTGTGTGCGGATGACTCACATTTCCACAGACGAGCGTGTGACCTGCTCCTGAGCCCGACGGGAGGGTCCGTGGTGGGTCTGGGGGCCGACGGTGGCAAGGAACGTGGCAAAGGAGTGACTCGGCAAGTTGGACTCAGGGCTCCGATGTGTCCAGAGGACGGTTGACTTTCTAACGGAAGGTGAGAAACCGGACGGCCCGCAGCAGAGACAGCGGCCAGAGAGCGGCCCCAGTCGAGCTCCTCAGGCGCTGAAGGAAGGTGTGCTCCTTCCCTGGTCTCCCGCGGACTTCGGGGAGCTGCTCCTGCCGCACAGGCTCGGTGTTACTCAGAGAGACTCGGGGCCACAGGGAGGAGAGTCGAACCTTGGAGGGCCTGGAAATGCCCCGTGCTGCAGACTGAGCCTTCGGGGGCCCCAGGGAGTCGGCCGCAGATAAGACGGTGGCGGCGGGACAGGGTCTGCTCATCGTTGTTGTCCGACTCGGAGGACCCAGGGGTCCCCAGGGCCCGGGCGCATGCGTGTTTACAGCCAAGATCTGTGCACTCCTGTCCTTGCCCTGGCTGCTGACAGCACGGAGGGAAAGGTTCCAGGCTCTGCAGGGAGTGTGTGTGCACCTGTGCGACGTGTGTGCCTGTGACGGGTGTGATGTGCGTGCACGTGTGTGCCTGTGCGGTGTATGCGTGTGTGTGCGTGCTTGTACGCAGACCCGCTCCTGTCTGGTGCACAGCCCCCGCCTGTGGGCTTCTGCTGCGTGGGCCCACACAGACCGGCCGGGCTCAGAGAGCCGCTGAGCGCGATGTGCCCCGGCCTGGCCTCCTCTGGCCCCTGTGGCCTTCCTGGGAGGTGCCGCCAGCAAGGGGGTGATGACTCCCTCCGCGGGCGCTGGCTCACGGAGCTCAAAACTCTGGAAAGAGGGAGTGTCCTGTTGAGGCTGTCAGCTGGGCGGACCCTCGGGTTCAGGGCTCCTCTCTCTGAGCTGGTTTGGGGGCCACCTTCCGGACTTGGAAACGTGCATGTGGATTCGGGATGGACTTTGTCCCGCGGATCTGTCCCGTGCTCCCGCAGTTTCTGGCTGCTGTCCCGCCATCTCCCTGCAGCTGGCTGGGAGGCCTGGGCAGGCTGGCGGGCGGATGGATGTGCACCCTGATGCCTCCTGCTTCTCTCTGAAGGACGGTGTGAGCTTTTAGTGCGTCTCCGACGTGGCCGCGCGTCAGTGACTTCACAAGGGTCATGGGTTTGGACGGGGTCGCTGGGCTCCCAGCAGCTGTCCTCGCGGGTGGCGCACACTCTGACTGTGGCCCTGGACTCCAGCTCACGTGCCTTGTACTCGAGCTGGGGGAGGCTGGTTTCCGCACTGGTAATTGTGAAGGGCTGCGTGATCCCTGTCTTTCCATAATCTGGTGTTTTAGGACTATGCACACGGAATGTTTCTCTATCCAGATGGAAAATTGTCTGTGCGGTGAAAAGCATATAGTATTTCAGTGTTGATGGTGCGTGCATGTGTGTGTGTCCATGTGTATACGTGTGTGTACGTGTGTGTACGTGTGTGTTTGCACACAAAAGGGAAGAAAACGCACAGTGTGGGAGCACGTGTCCATCTCAGATGCTTGCGGCCTGGGTGGATGCTATGATACCAAGGTTATCGTGGCCCTTTGCAGACAAGACCCGAGGCTTCCTTAGGCTTCCTTCCTTCCATGGCCTTCTGCAGCACCAACCCCCGTGTCTGCGGCCCCCGCACGGCCCGCCACGCTCGGGACACACACGTGCAGCGGCCTGTGGCTCCGTGGGATGGCCGTCCTGCCGGCAGCCCCTCCCTGGGGCACATGTCCACGCCAGAGACGGAGGCTCCCAGACGCGGGCAGGTGCGCTCATTCCCAGGTCCTCAGAGGCGCAGAGAAAGCCACGCTGCCGGCGGCCGGACGCCGGACGCCGGACGGGGCTGTTCGTTTCCATGGGCGCAGGCAGAGCTGGTGGGAAGTTTTGATCACTTTAATTTACTATTTCCAGATGCCTGCCGTGCTCGGCCGGCACCTTCATCAAGCGCTGTGAGGCGGTATTGATTTTTTTATTTTCTATGTAGGGTAAGAAGACAGAGTTAGGGCAGGAGCGAATGAAGAACTTTCCTCCGACGCCGCTACTCCCCAGCTTATGCCCTCTTGTCGTCTGCGCTTCTGGTGACGTCCTGGGCGTCAGGGCTGCTCGCGGCGGCCAGTGGGCTGAGCCGCAGTGCGGGCCTTGGGGTGGGGGTGGGGAAGGGTGGAAACTGAGGCCGAGGCAGCAGCCGCAGCAGCCGCGGGAGCCGTGCACACACCGCGGAGGCCGAGGACCGTCGGAGAAGGCCGTTCCAGCAGCCCCGGCCCCGGGGCCACGACCGACCCTCGCCACGGGTACCGCGAAGTGGGCCCGAGAGTCTCTGCCGTTGTCTCAGGATCTTCTTTCTGAATCTAAGAAACGAACGCACGGAATGACGGCGAAACATGCCGGCTCCCCACGACACCCCGAGAGGTCTGACCCATCTCCCTTTCCTACCCGCAATGGATGGTGCGGATCCGCTCGCCGTCGCCGGGTGTGGATGCTGTCCCCGGGGTGAGCACTGTTCCCGGGTGTGGACACCGTGCTTGTCTGCTGCAGGCCTGGGGGCAGGTCAGGCCATGCCGGGGCCCGGCACACACGGAATCCCTCACGGAGCCTGTGGCCCCGCACTCCTGGTTCCCGGAAAGCCCTTTCAACACCCAGACTTCTGGTGAGCAGAGCGACGGTAGACCAAAGTAGAAGCTAGCGTGGGTTATTTCCGTGGTCTGGTGTCTCCTGCATCACGTGGCAATGAGGAGGCGTGAGGAACAGACCCCGGAGTCCAGCTGTCGGTGTCCTGCCCTGTGGCCCACAGCTGTGCCGATGCTTCACCCGGTGAAGGGGTCACTCGCCCCGTGCCTGCTGTCTCCGCCGCGGGGGACGCGCTGACGACACGGAGGGCTGCGCGGGCTCTGACAGGAGTGCGGCTCGCCCCGCCGGGGTTTGGTCCTCCACCATCTTGCTTCTGGCTTTCAGGAGCTCCTGGGGCATCCGGCACTGACGCTCGTCCTTGCCGAGTAATCGGATTCCCTTACTGTCCCGGCGTAAGGACGTGGGTTAGCGAGGACCAAACCGCACTTGCCAGACGGTGCTGCGGTTCCTGTGAAGATAGCCTCGGAGCCATAGCAGAGCAACGCGGAAGTCTGGTTATTTGGATGGGGAGATGGGGCGGGGGAGGCTGGCGGAGGGCCAGCGCGGGGTCAAACCTCACCGCTCCCGGGCGCCACACGGCCTCCTGAGATACTTCAGTGTGACCGGTCAGGACAGCAGTGCACGGGCGCAACGGCCGTCTGGGCCTGGAGGGGCCTGAGAATCAGAGACAGTGACACAGTCACGAGACGGTGCCACTGTGCTTTTGTTGTCACAGAGGGAGTGACGGGGTCTCACAACACTTAAGTCCGATGCGTAGTGGGATAGTGGAAAAGCCTTTGAAAACAGGACAAAGAAAGCATTTTTTTAAAACACATGCATTTCCCTTGTTTTTAGATTTTGGTAGTTTAAGAATGATTCCGATCCCAGCCGCAAAGCGAGAGCTGTCTGTGCGGTATCAGTCGACGTCCAGAAAACCCATCGCGCTCCTGTCGGACGCTGTTCCCGCGTACGGACACCCGCACCCCGAGCGCTAGGGTTAACTGTACAGTAGTGTTGTTATCAGCGGAGGAGTAGTGCTGGGAGGGTGCGTGCACACGTGAACACACGCACACGGGCACGCACACACACACGGGCACGCATGCACGCCCACCCCACATGTGCACACTCCCGCACACACACACATACACGCGTGCACACACTCACACGTGCACACACACACACACTCAGAATAATCTGGGAGACGAAGTTCAAACGCCTGTTCACTTTCTAGCACAGCAAGTTCTGATTTCTGACTCCAGGTGTTCACGTTCCGAGCTGCGTCGGTGTGAGCAGGGTGGCCTTGGGGCACGTGCCTGACGGCCTGCCGGTGTTTGTTGGTGTGTGCTTTGTGTGCGGGCACTTGCGGTGTGACTCTCCCAGAGCAGGGGCCTGGGGGGTATTTACTGCATCATAGGATGGAGGGGAACAGAGTATGAAAATGATTTGTAAAATCAGAATGTAACAGTCCCCAAAAAAAGGGTTTTGGTTAAGTACAAAGTTGAATCAGAAATGGCACAAATGAAACTTTAAATTAGGCCTGAGGTTAAAATGCAGCGGTCAACCCCAGGTGTCGTATCCATAAGCTCCTGAAACGTCAAGTTTAATAACGTAATTTGATGCTTAAAAAAACAAAGCAAAACAAAACTTTTATCCCAAGGCCCTACTTCCTCTGTTAAAACCGATGAAAGGGACCTGTTACCGACCAAGTCGCTCCTGGTGGTAACTCACAGAAGCCATATATATAGAGAAAGGCCTGACTTGATGGGAGTGAAGTTTCAGTTAAACAAAATTGATACGTGACTTTAGAAAATGGGGTTTGCCAAAGCTTTTATTTTGCAAAGAGATTGATGCCTTGTCAAGGGAAATCGAGGTAAGCCGGCCTGTTCCCGGTTCCCCTGGAAACCGTAATCATGGCAGGCAGGAAGGAGACGACTTTCTCGAGTGCTTTGTGGGCTTGGCCATCGACCTGCTTTCTGAGTGCTTGTAATGTGGTCGCAGGGCGCCAAGCAGCCCAGGTGAAAACGGTTCATTCAACCCCAAAACACCTTACAAGGCACCCGGAGGGCTCTGTCCCTGGAGGCGAGGCAGCCGTCTGTCCTGGCTCTGTCTGTGGCGCTGCTGTGGGGGCTGGGACCGGTGGCTGCTTGAGGCCCCTTGCACGCTGGCCCTATTGTCCTGTCCCGTGGCTCTGGGGCCTTCCCTTACCCACGTGAGGAGAGCACACGTGAACTTCCAGCTACTGTGTTTGTTTCTGTGACACAAAAGGCCGTGGATGGGGAAGGAAGTGACGACGCAGGCGAGAATCACCACAAACCTCCTTTCTCAGCGGCCGGCGCGCGGCGGGGGCCCTCGGCGCACCTGCCCTCCGCGCGGGAGCGGCGGCCTCGGAAGGGAAGGCACGCGCGCTCCGATGACTCGTGACGCGGGGTCGTGGCCGTGTCTTACGTGAGACGCGGGCTGGAAGTAGGTGCAGAAATTGGGGAGCCAATTTGCAAAGGTGAGAAGCTTCCTTCCGCCGCCAGTGTCTGGTGTGGCTGGGCGTGCTGTTCCCTGTGGGGTGATTTCGCATTACTGTGAAGGGCTGTTCTACACGTTACGTGACTTTGCTTTTTTTTTTTTTTTTCTTTTGAAGATTTTATTTATTTGACAGACAGAGATCACAGGTAGGCAGAGAGGCAGGCAGAGAGAGAGAGAGGGAAGCAGGCTCCCCGCCGAGCAGAGAGCCCGATGCGGGACTCGATCCCAGGACCCTGAGATCATGACCTGAGCCGAAGGCATCGGCTTAACCCACTGAGCCGCCCAGGCGCCCCTATGACTTGGCTTTATGAGAGACAGCAGGTTGGGCATGAGTGACAAGTGCCACTTTTGGGTGAGTCGTCATCACGGAACCTTCCAAATGCTGAGGACGTGGGAGCGCGCAGGGGCCAGACAGCGGGCTAACTCCTCGGTGCGCTTATTTAGAAATCAACTGCATTTTAAAGGAGAAAAGTCTCAGTTAGTGAATATATTACCCCTTCTCTCCCCCAGGTGCTCCCACACATTAGGTGAGACCGAAGGGAAGGAAGTCGGGTCTGCTCCCGGGACTGGGCATCCCCCGGGCTGGGGTCGAGGGTCGGGTCTGGCCCAGGTGAGGCAGGAGCTGGTTCTGCTCTTTCCTAGCGTTGGGGGCTGGGAACTGCGCCCGGCCCACCTGCTGGGAAGGCGCTCATGTCCGAGGAGCTGGCATTTCTGACGGGGTTCTGAAGACGCCGCAGAGCCACACAGACACGTGAGCCCGGCCCTGTCCTTTCCTCCTGAGCTCTGGCGGAGCCAGCACTGCCGCCGGCCCACGGGCCTCGGTCCCACTCCCAGCGGGCAGGTCTTCCCAAGAAGAAGGCCAATGTGCGGCTGTGGGACGCTCTGACCCTTTCCGAAAGGTGGACGCTCCGGAGGCGGTGACAGTGGGGGGACGACGGACCCAGCACTGAATGCTGGACCCCGGGTGGCGGCGGAAGGAAGACATTCTTACAAAGGCTCCTCTTGCCTCTCGGAGCACAGACCCGAGCCTGTCCCCAGGACGAACGAGGTGTTCAAACAGCGGGACGTGAGGCAAGCGGCACATTCACCCGGGCTATTTCCAAGCAGCCACACAAAGGCGTGATGGAAATAATTTAGACATATGGATAAGAGCCTTCAAAATCAATAGTGCTGGGGGAGATGGAGCATATGCTGATGCAATCAAACAGAATTGAATTTCATACAAATGTTAGCAAATCCATATCGGATTATCACAGCAAAACTTCATTTTCATTGATTTATAATGTATTATTATTGCCTCCACCAAACTGCCACAGACAGCCGCTTAGCAGCTGCCGAGTGCCTTAAGGGTAAATAAAGGTTCTCACTGACGGGGAGACGCGGAGACGGGCGGGGCGCCCATAACTCACGGGGCGGCAGGTGCGACACTAACGGCTCTTGCTCCCGCCGTCCCGTCCCGTCCTTCTGGGAGGCTCCGGGGAGCATGGGGCTGCTGGTTGGTCTGCACGACTGGCCACGGCAGAGGGGAGAGATGTCGCGAGGCGTGGAAGCATGTGGCGGGGGCGTCACCGATGCAGACGGCCGGGCGCACGCACGCGTGTGTCTGCGCACACGCCCCGATCTCCGTGTCTGCCTGGGTGATGCGACAACATGAGGCGCCGGCCTTGCATTCGGAGCCTGCTTCCTGCTCCCGGGGAACCGTGCGAGTGGCCGTCTCTCGGGCGCCGGTGTTCCTTCTGGCGGCTGCGTCCCTGTGTCCGAATGGGCCGGGACGGTCTTCGGGTCGTGGAGCAGCAGCAAGGCTGTGCTCCTTGGAGCAGACGATGTGGACAGTTACTTTGTGTCCTAACGAGCTGAGAACGAGTCGGTCATGATGCTGAGCCTTTAGCTCCTGGTGGTAAGACATGAACTGGACATCTGTGTATTAATTGGATTCCTTCTCTGAAAGTAGGTTTTCCAGTTGAAAGTGAAATAAGTGATTGTGTCTTGAAAGGTCACCTTCTTCCGATCACCTGTGTCGGTAACTCCATATTGACCACCTACGACAAAACCCCAGGCTCACTTCTTCCCTTTCTCCTGCCTCACTGGGGGCACGAGGTTTTTTTTTTGCCAAAATTCCATCAGTTAAACATTCCTACTAGTTTGCTTGTTATTTCTCACGTCCTGTGCCCAACGGCAGTGTGGGCAGACACAGGCACAGCTCAGCTCCTGCATTCAGTAGGCGCTTAGTGCCCAGCCCTGACTGGCTCCCCCCGTGTGTGGACGCTGCTGGGAGAGGTGGTGCCCACGGATGGCTGGGCCCTCGGGTGGCTGGGGTGCCCTATGCACGGACACACATTCCTGGTGCCACCTGTACCCGCAGCGGGACCAGTCACCGGGGCGACCTCGACGTGGGTTCTCATGGTGCCCCCGTGACCCAGTCCAGGTGTTGCTGGGTCAACACATGCTGGCTGGACGTGCGGATGTTCCATGGAACATCGTGGAGCAGATGCTCTGGGAGACCAGCCAGTCCCTCTTCCCAGCAGAGGAAACTGCAGGGGAGACTCGTGACCTGTTCCTCCCGATTCTCCACTTCTCAGTGGGAGCACATGGCGTGGGGTGACCAGGCAGGGCCCAGGCCCAGCACGGGTGCCGCCTCTTCCCACGCCCCGCGGCCACAGTCCCGTGGCCCACCCAGGAGAGAGCACTGAAGGCCACCACCGTCTCCGCCCCGTCTCAGCCAGTTCTCCCTTGGAAGAACACAGAGGCTCTCACAGCCGCGCTCACTGCCGTACTGGCCGTCTAGGGCCGAACTACTTGCCGCTGGTACCGTGGGCAGAGGGTTGGATTGCCACTCCTGGGAACTCAGGTGCTGTGCACAACTCAACACGCTCTCCACGCAGACCCACCAGATCTGCGCTTTGAGCACACCCTCTGCCCGGGTGAGCGGGTCAGCCCCTGTCAGGTCCTGGAGACTTGGCCGTTTTCGACTCGTGTTTGCTCAGTCTGGGGTCCTCTCCGCTCCCCCCTGCTTATGAGTTCCCAGGAGCCTGGACTGCCTGAGCGCAGACATCGCCACTCCTGGTGCACCTCACTGTGCTCGCCATGTGCCCATTTTGTCTGTGATCGTGCACGTGTCCTCGGCCCAGCTGCTGTGAGCTACCGCCCAGCGCGTGCACGTGTGACCTGGGGCCAGAAGGAGGCTTGGGGTGTGGCTCAGTCTTGGCCCTCAGTACGCACCTCTGTGACTTTACGGATTGGGGGAGTCTGTCCTTGTGCTCCAGGTGGATGCCACCGCGCCTGGTGTGTGCCGACGGGGCTCACCTCCCCGAGCCCTGGGAGAATGGTAACCTCCACTCGGCCATGCGACTCCCTTAAATCTAGTGTCTTTGCAAGGACTGTAGCTTTTGGAGACCCCAAAGTCAAGACTTGGGTTATTTGCTTGGTTTCCATGTTTGAGGGTAAGACTTGACTCCAGCAAAGGGCACAGATCTCAACAGATCGGTCCGAAGAGTTTCCACAATCTCGCGGGATCCACTCAGAACAAGGATCGAACCTTCCTGCCACCCCAGAAAGTTCCCATAGGCAGCTTTCCAGCACCCCTGCCCCAAACTGCCTCCTGACTTCCGCATGGAGGCCTGGCTGGGCTGCCCTCGGGCCTCCCGGCACCACACAGGTCCTCTCCTGCTGACGTCTTCCAGAGAGCATGTTTTTGAGCACCGTCCTTGTGATTCTGTAGCTCAGTGCCTGTTCCTTTTTATTGCCAAGAAGTTTTCATTCTCTTCCCATTTTCCCCTCAGCCATGGGTGGACGTTGGGGTTGTTCACATACTTGGGTTAGAACCATCACACCGCCGTGAGCCTCTGTGGGAACTTCACGCGGGAATAAATGTGTTCCTTTCTCCTGGGTTACTAGTCGTCCAGTAATTCTTTTTTTTAAAGTTATTATTCATGTGTTAACACTTCAAGGACGGTGTATAGAAATGCTACAGTACGGTCATGCGGAAACCCCAGGTTTAACTTTTCAAGGACCTGCCAGACCATTTTCCAAAGCGGTTGTGGCATTTCACCTTCTTGGGGGTTTACATAAGCCGGTCTGACGGCATGGCCACTGCCGGGGCCGCTGGGTCAGTCTGTCCCTGCGACTGGCCTGTGGAGCTGCCCTTGGCGGGCCGGCGGCCAGGGTCCCGCCAGGTCTCAGTGCGGGGATGTGAGAGGAAGCAGGACGCCATCGACAGCACAGATTCCCACCTTGTCTCAAGGCACAGACGCCTGCCCGCCACCCGCCCACCCCCGACCACACACAGGGCAGAGGCCCATCTGCGGTGGCGGGGGCGTCCCCGGAGTCTGAGCCCAATGAGTGCTGGCTCTGGGGGTCTGTCCGCAGCCCGGCCGTCTCCTCTTCGGCATCGTCAGCCGGATTCCCAGGGGCTTCTCCAGCTCGGCGCCTTTGAAAGGGACCTGTTTTCTGGTCCATGAAATCTGTTCTTCCTTCAGAGTGTCCGGCTGGCGGCTCCGCGCTCCATTCCCTGCTTCTTTCTAGAAAAAGACCGTCTAGCTGGAGGCCCAGTTTCGCCACCCTCCTGGTGGCAATCCTCCCAGGCCAGGGTTTTCCCGCCCTGAGGCTGACAAGGAAGCCCAGAGAGGATGTGGGCCAGCCCTAGCGGGGCACAGCGAGCGCGGTCCGCAGACGGAGGCGCTGTTCGTGGGAGGGGGGATGCGGGGGGAGCTCACGCCTGCTGCCCTGTAGCCGCGTCCACGTGGGTCCACAGCCCCGCAGCCTCAGCCAGCGACCGGATGGGGCCGCCCTGTAGCCGCGTCCACGTGGGTCCACAGCCCCGCAGCCTCAGCGACCGGATGGGGCCTCCGCGTTTCAGACCCTCAGTCTTCACAGAGCAGACACGCGGGCTTGGTAACCCGTCACCGTGCAGCCCGCGCCTGAGGCTGGGAAGCCAGTGTTCCTCCTGCCCCGCGTAGCCTGACCCTTCTCACAGGACTGACTCATTGACACAGAGAACAGCCTCGGGAACCGAGGGCTGCACGGGACCAACTTGCGGATTTGTTTAGCGTGGCTCTGGGATTTCGTCCAGGTGATGCTCGACCAAGCACTGGACAAGGGAGGCACAACATTCAACCGAGCCCAGGCACCCGCAGCCCCGGACCGGCCTAACGCCCCGCCCCAGCTGTGAGTGTGGACGGCAGGTGGCTGCACCAGCTCTGACGTGCCCTCCCCCGCCCCCGGCTTGGTACAGCCTTGACTTGTGCCTGGTCTGCTTGGTGGGGTGAATGACAGCGGCGTCATATGAAGGCTAAAGGAGCTGTCCTCACAGGAGACCTCGAAGTGGGACAGACAGCAGGGACTGGGGTGGGGGTTGCCCCTCCTCTGCGTGGCCCCTCCACAGACCACGGACTGCTAAGAATGTGCTGCGTTTTCAGCGGGGGGCGGGGGGGTGGGGGTGGTCCCCATTGGTAAGCTCTGCAGGACTTGTCCCGCGAGTGACGTCCCCCTTTTCACTCTGGGGTGTCCTGAGCAAGGGTGGCAGCCCGGCTCCGTGTAGCCACTCCTCCCCCTTCTTCCCCGGCCCGGTTTCTCCCCAGACACGCGGCATCCTCCTCGCGGGGCTCGTGCCTCTGGCCTTCGACCTCCGTCCATCTCCTCACGCTGCCCCGTGGCACTTCAGGATCCAATCGGATGGTGCTGCTCCGGGGCGAGGAGGGCCTGGCTGTGCGGCTGCCTGGCTGTGCGGCTGGGGCTGGGCACTGCTGGGGTCTCTGCGCTGACACGGCTGGGCCAGAGCGCCCCACGGAGCCGGCAGGAGGAGAGACGCTGAGGCCCCTCCGCGGGGACTGGCGGTAGCGAGCATCTTTCCTGCCGTCCGTCCTGGCCAGAGCAGGTCATCCTGGGCCGACAACACGTAGATGTGTGAAGGTCAGAAGCGGTGCTGGGCGGCCCTGACCCACACGTCTCCCCTCTTTGGAGTCACACCCGCCCTCCGAATGGCGCGTGGGTCACAGCACCCGGTTTTCAGCGAGGGAAGCAGGGTCCTGGTGCGAGCGGACGTCACCTGCGTTGGTTTTGTAGAGCAAGGGCTGGTCTTCTGCAGACGCAACCAACACTCACAGCTGTTGGTTTGGCAATTTCCATGAAGGAGGATGTGTGCTGCTTTTCGAGCCGTGTGACCTTGTGGGTTTGCTGCGCCGGGGGTGCTGCCGGGTGGTGGGAAGACTCCAGGAACGGCCCCCGCACCGCTGGCGGGGAGTCACCTGAGCAGCAAACGGATGCAGGTGCTGATCCGGAGACGCTGCCCGAAGTCGGAGACGTTCCAGAGGCGCAGCGGGGGCCTGGCACAGACGCTGGGAAGAGCGCAGCCCGCGGCGACCTCAGGCAAAGGAAGACAATAGTGTGATGGAGGAGGCGGGGTGCACTTGTGTGCCGGGCACATCTGCAGGAACCTGGAAAACACTGGGGCTGTGCTTGGAATGGCTTTGAAGTCTGCCGCCTCCGTCAGGGGCGCGTGCCAGCGTGGGGGGCACTGGCAGCCGCGCAGGACGCTCTGAGAGCCCCTGGTCAAGTGTAGGTGGCACGCAGCCGTGAGGAGGGGGAGTCGGCGAGAAGATGTGGGCTGAGGGGCCTCCAGAGCTGCTGTTCAGGAGCACGGTGGTCCTCCTGCCCGGAGAGTCTGGGGGGAGGTCGCGGAGGGGAAGCATGCGCTGGGCGCGGAAACCAGGGAGCAGCCCGCCTCCACGCTGTTTGTTCCGAAAGTCGAGGGCTGGCTCCTGTGGGTTCTGGAAGTGCTGGGCTGCACCTGCTGGAGAAGTCGGGGTGCCAGCAGGATGTCAGCGGGAGCAGCTGGGAGAGAGGCACCCCCACTCCCGCTCCGAGAACGAGCCTTGGCCTGGACTCTGTTCTGCCTGCACACGCGGGGCCCGGCTCTAGAAGAATGAAGAGTAAAGCCAGCACCCTGGTCCGCTTCTGGGAATACACACCCGTGTGGCCTATTGTAGCAGTTTTACCCTTTAAACCAGAATACCCTTCGCCTTGGGGCGCTGCCACACAGACATGCTGGCTGTAGGGCAGGGTTCTAACCCCTCCTTGTGCTGCAAAGCCGAGGATCTGGCGGAGCTCTGGACCCCCTCTCAGAAGGCTCTAAATGCACAAACTGAAACGTGGGACGGGAAACAAATTGATGTATGCAACTGGTGTGTGTGTGTGCACACGTGCGCGTGTGTCTGTGTGCACATGCGGACGTGTGTATGTGTGTGTGCATGCGTGTCTGTGTGCATGTGTGTGTGTGTGCATGCATGTATGTATTTGTGTATCTGTGTGCACATGTCTCTGTGTGTGCGGACGTGTGTATACATGTGTGTGTGCAAGTAGGCTCTGCCCCCCGCGTGGGGCTTGAACCCCTACCTGTAGATCAGGAGTCCGGTGTTCACAGTCTGAGCCAGCCTGCTGCCCTTCCCCCCACGCTCATGGTAATGGTGATTTTATAACGATGCAGCACCACAGCTGGGTTGGCCGCCATGAGCATTAGCGACCCTTCTGGTGATGGGGACCTGCCGCGGGGACAGACTGGCCGTTTCCTCCTCTGACACAGTCATGGGCACTGCCGTGCTTGCCCCCAGATGTTTGCCTTCTCAGCTGGAGGCCAGAGAGCACGAGACAAATCACAGCCCCGTCCCGTGGCGTCATGTGGGGTATTTGGGAAGCAGACCCCGAGAGCGTGACCAGGGGTGCAGATGAGCTGAGGGAGGCGGTGCGCGGTCAGGAGGGGTCTGTGAGCCAGGAGGACGGGAGAAACCAGCATTGTGGGGGTTCCCGGAGCAGAGCGGCCCCCGGGAGTGTCCTGTGCTTATGGCTGGGCTTTTGGTGGGAGGGCTGGGGTGCCCCTCTGTGCTGCATGCAGCTCGTCCTCTGCTCTGGTGGTTCTGGCTCCAGGTCCTTTGGGGACCCTGGGCCACAAGCTACGAGCCCCTGGCCTGGGGACAGGAAGAGGACATGTTTAGGGAGGCCCGGGACAGCCATGACTGCCCACTGGGGGATGTCGCCCGGCAGCGTGGTGGAAAAGGGACACACATATCTGGTTGGCTTCTCATGTGGACGTGGTCTCCAAGACCAGAGTGTCCCTGCTTTGTGTCTCTGGGGGCTGGCCTTCTGCGTGGGCTCTCGGCTCTCCACTCTCCGCTGCTGAGGCAGGAGCGGCCGTTGGAAGGACCAGTTCCATGGGGAGACGCTGGACTTGAACACACGCTCCCGACGCCACGGTCTGGCTTCTTCAGTGAAAGAATATGGGACCTGCCAGACACTGCTCACAGTCCTGGAGCCAGGAGGTCTGAGGTTGGGGAGAGGACCCTCCTCTGGGTCCCAGACGTCTCGTGGTGACCACTGGGATGTCCTGTGACAGCGGTGAAGGGTCCCTTGGGGGTCTCCTTCGAAGGGCACCAATCCCATCTGCCTGGGCTCTACCCTCAAACCTCCACGGGCCGTGTCCCGACACCTCCCAGCACCTTGGGGGGCAGGTCTCAGCGCCTGAACTCGGGGGGGACACAAACACAGCCGTGGAGGCCTCCCTGGGAAACCATGCACTTTATCAGTGAATGAGCTGACCCTGGGCTCAGCGGCCAGCTGGCCACGTGTCTGTGGGATCCGTAGGGCTGTCCCATCTTTTCCCAGGAGGCAGAGGCCTGGGGTGGCGGGGAGGGAGCGCACGGTGTGCCAACCGTGAACGGTGTGCAGAAACGCCCCCTCACGGCCTCTTCTCCCGCCAGCCAGGGGCTGGGGCGAAGTAACACGTTCTCTAGATGGAGGCAGCTGCTTGAAAGAACCCCAGATCCTGGAGGTCTGGAAGGGCCGGAGCACGTTCTTCTGGCTGGTTTGTGGTGTTAGCTGTTATGACTGCAGGGTTGTTTGGAAACATACTTTTATTGGCTTCTGTTTTAGGAATGTTTTGGGCGAGTATCTGTCTTGTTGCAGCAGTCAAAGAATTGTTAAAAATGAGGCTTTCTTTTGCTACAAATTCCCATCTCTGGTTCCGTATCATGCAGGCCCGGAGTTGTTTCAAGATGGCTTTGGGGCTCTGTCAGGAGGGGCTGGGGGAGCATAGGAAGGCCTGGGGGAGGGCAGGAGGGCCTGAAGCAGGATGTAAGAGCCTGGGTCAGGATGGCATGGGACAGGGGCGGGACAGGAGAGTCCGGGGGATGTGGGAGGGGCTGGGGCAGGACAGAAGGGCCTGGGGCTGGATGGGAAGGCCTGGGGTGGTGGAAAGGATCATGAGGAGCTGTCCAGATAGTGCTTTCATGGCAAGTGGCAGGCACGTAAATATTTTATGCTCTGATCTGCCGATTTGGGGGGTGTTATCTCACTGAGCCATGCCTCCCCCCCCGTATCAGGTTCTGTTCCTAGACATAACAATGTTTTAATTTGCAAATATGTAAGGGTCTATCATTTTCCCAAATGTATTCGCTGGCTTAAATTACAATTGACCAGCTTTCTTGGCAAAGCTGGGGTGGCTCAGGGACTCCTGGGTGTGAGGACATGTAGCCACGTGTGAGCTGTGCGCAGAAGCACCCAGAGTGCTGTGAGTACCCACCAGGACAGCAGTGAGGTGAGCTGATACCACGTTTTGTAGATTGCCAACCACATATTATTAACTTATATTACTGGAATTTTGAGGTATTGAAATGAAGATCTGGTGCATCTAGTTCATCAAAAAATGTAGCTGTTCAGCGGGCTTCATGTACACGGCACAGACGAAATAACGAGTGTTTAGAATTTTCTTTAGCTAATTGAATAGGTATTTATATCATGAGTTGTTCCAAAAAAGGACTTGAGGTTTCATATAAAAGAACCAAACATTAAAAAACAGAATGAAGCGGTCAGTACGGGAGGAGGCAGAGGCAGACTTGGAAGGCGGGACAAGGAGACCAGAGATGCCGTCCTTCTCAAGATTCACTAGCGTGTGAGTTACCCGCGTGAGCGGCGACTCTGTCGTCCCTGTATCGCTGCCGTCGGAAATAGGACAGTGATGACATCACCCAAGCGCCATGAGCGGCAGGGTTCCAGCGGCTGAGGGACACGCGGGTGTTGGACCCAGTGCGCAATACGTCGATGTGGATGAAGGACCTGTGCGCTTTCCCCAGCATCTTCCTCATGCCTCCACCTTTTATTTGCTGAAGAAACTGAATTTATTCAAGGCATACCCTAAAAGTTTCAATATTTGCATGTGAGGAATGGAAAATACCTTATTTTCTATGCAGTCATAGTCTCTTAAATTTTACTCTTCACCCATACACAATGGGAAGCCCGCAGAGGTCATCAGGAGCCACAGCGCATATTTTTAGGGAATCTTGCACTTTTGAGATAATTGTTTTCTCAGGTTGCATGTGCTATATTGGAATTATAAGAATGTCTAAATTAAATTATAATTCTGTGGCATAGGAACTCTCTCTTCATTATGTCTCCTAGGAGTGGGCACGTCGACACCCCATTAACTAATAACAATAATAGTAATGGTGATAATGGCGTGGCAATATTCGGCTTCTGTCTGGCCGCGCGTTCTGCGTATACAGTAATTGTGGAGTGTGTGTTCCTTACCTTATGTGCAGTGCTAGGAAAGAAAGTGTCATCATCATGGAATTAGAGTTAACGGCAGGAAGGGGACCTCTTTGATTGGCCCCCCAAACCCCCATATGTACCTTTTAAATGTACCTCATTATGAATTCATTTTAAGCTTCATTGAATCCCAGAAATTAATTTGACATAAATTTCATCGTAAGGCTCTGGAAACATTAATTTCAAAGGTAATGGTGAAGTAGAATGTGTTTCTGCTGGGAACATCCTACAGACAGATGTGGAAATACAGGTCGGATACGCCAGCGGCGGACAGCCTTCTGGAGGGGCTCTGACGCGGCGAACGCTTCATTTTGCGTCTGCTTCTCGCCTTCACTTCTAGAACTTGCGGTGCCTCCTTAGCCCCGGCCACACCTGCCAGCCTGCAGGGTCGTCGCAAGCAGAAGGGCCAGAGCAGGGGGAGGAGCCGGGCCTCCTGTGTGCGGCGTGGGCTTTGCTCTCGGCCTTCGGCAGCCTGCGGCCGGGAGAGCTGTGCTCTTCTCTGGCTGGGATCTTTCCCCCAAAGCCTCGTCCTCACTCCTCGGGCTGGCCAGCTTCCGCGCAGCGTGCTTCTCCCCGGGGCTCCCCGCTGAGCTGGGTCCCGGTGTGTGCCCAGCGCCGTGCCCCGACTCCCCGAGCCCCCCGCTTCCAGCACAGCACAGCGCCCTTCCTCCTCCCAGCCTGGACCCTGCTCCTGGGCCTTCGTGCCTCCGCGCGGGACGGTAAGCGGCATGCTCCGTCCGCGCTCCTACTGGCCTGCGCTCCCAGGCAGCTCGATCTTACAGAGGCTTCTTTGTTTCCTCACTCCCGGTCCTCCCTTCCCAGTGGTTTCCCCTGGGGGCTCAGCGTTCATTCTCCGGGGAGCCAAAGCTGCTCAGCGTGGTGGTGGCCAGTGTAAGGCGAGCCTCCTCCAGGGCACAGAGGTGGACCGGAGCCGGGGGAGGGAGTCTTCCCCGACTCTCTGCTGGCACTGTCTTACCTGGGAACGGCCACTGGTCCCTGTCTGGTGTGACCCAGTGTGCGGATCAGAAGGGGTGCTCCCGGTGCCGCCTGCCCAGCCGTGCCCATGGCCCTGCTCACGGACTGCTCGAGCGCAGGCTGGACGTCCCGTGTGCCCTGTCACCCGCCCCCGCGCCCGGGCTCCTGCCCCCTTCACCCTGAGACCCCACCCACACTAGGTCCCGGGGTCTGGGACTCCTGGTACTCGTCAAGGTCGACACCCAGTCACAAGGCCCGCCTTGCTCTCCCGCGATGCGTCCACGCTGCGGCCAAGGACCAGCCAGCAGCCCATGGTGCTTTCTGGGGTTGTCTCTTCCAGGACACTCCGAAGTCCCAGAACACTTTCAAACAGGATCGTCCTCTCTCTCTTTGTGAGAGTAACTGGTGAGATTAGTAGCCAATCACTCCATAACCGCACCAAACCCCTGTCTGCGCAGCCCTGTGGGGGAGAGGTCAGGAAGTGCGGGTGGAAATAGGTGATGGCAGAGGGTGACCCGAGCAGGGACCAGCTGAGCGTCCGGCAGCCTGCCCATCACCCGCACAGCAGCCTGCTGTGGCTTTCATGTTCTCCCTTGGCGGGGTGGGGCGGGGGTGGGTGGCATGCTCTCTGAAAGGTTTGGGATATTGTAAAGGGGCAGACACAGAGCTGCGGGGTTTGATGTACTCTTGACAGTCGTTCCTGGTGTCCCCAGGAACAGCGGCTCATTGAGGCTTGTAAGGGGGAGAGGCCGGTGAGAGGGGCGGCACCTGGAGTCAGGGTCACATGCCAGGAAAGTCAGGGTAGGCCCGGCTTGGACTGAAAACTGTGGGGAGGGATAAGCAGAGGAGGAATGCGGAGAATAGTAAGGAAAGAGCCCTAGCCCCGGAGACGGCCGCGCCCACACGGTCAGGAGCTTCTGCTTGTCTCCTGTGTGGACAACACTCATGCTTGCAAAGAAATAGGGTCAAGTCACACAGTTCTGTTTTGTTTCCTTCAAAAACATTTCTTTTTAAACCAAAGACCTCTTTTTAGTTCAGTACCTAGAAATTTTTAATATGGCCTCAAACTAAATTCCATAGCATGGTTTGCATCTTCCTGATGCAAAATCTAACGTAAGGATATTAATTTATGAAATTTACAAAGACAGCAGCACTTCTCTTAATACATGCGGTTAAAATTTTCCCAAGTGTTGTTTATCTTTGCATTTTCATTTTGTTTTTAATGCAGCCGATTTTAGCTGTAATGCATGCTGTTTCGAGTTTTGTTGTCCTGCTTGGAAAGCCCTTCTTCAGCCCGAAGGTATGAAAAGGCATCGGAAGTTGTGCACGCACGCGTAGGTGAAATGAACAGGGCCCCCTCAGGAGAGCTGACCTTGCCCGACAATCCAGGGTGAACTGGTCTGGGCCCTAGAGGTGTCAGCAGAGGAGCTAGGGAGGGCCGGAGGACGGTGGGCTGCGGAGCAGGGGGGGGGCCGTCTCAGTGGCCGAGAGGGAAGGGGCGGCACCTGGAAGAGGAAGGGGTGCCAGATGGCGGGCTTGCTTGCGTGGCCACTCCGCATTCAGTCTCCGGACTTGCAGCTGTTGATGCGGAGGCCGCGGGATGGGTCCAGCTGCGGGGCTGTGGGAGGGTGGTTGAGGCCCCGGAAGTGGATGTGGAGGGAGGCCTCCCCTCACGCAGTCTCCCGAGAGCTGCGGGGGTTCGTTCTTGGTGACAGCTGGGACAGGCACACAAGAGCTGCTGTAGGCTCCCACTGCTTCTCATCAAGTGTAACTTCCAAGAGAATGAGACCGAGATGATAGTTGGGTGATAATGTTACACTTGGAGACCAGATGTATCACATACATTCCAGATCCGATTTCGGCCGTGAGCTACATTGTATCAGAAACCATCAACAAAGTTTCAGCTTTATAATATGTAGCTGAGCATGTTAAGAAGGGAGCACACTGATGGACATTATCAGAGTGTATTTCTCCTACTTTTTAATATAGAATTTTTTTTTTTTAGGGGAAGGAGGGTCAGTGGGTAGAACCCCAAGTAGGCTCCATGCTCGGAGCCCGCGACACGGGCTCAATTTCCTGACCCTCAGATTTGTGACCTGAGCTGAAATTAAGAGTCGGATGCTTAACCAACTGAGCCATCTAGGCACCCCAGAAAGTATCTTTTAAACTCAGTTTAATATCACAGAAGCCTAATATTCTGTAAAAAAGATTTAATAGTGTAGCAGGAATTAAGGGAAATGTTACATTAAAAAACAGATTAGTATTTGTATTTTATTCTATTTTTTGAATTCTGTATTACTTGAATGTCTAATTGTAGACCAACCACACATATACTCATCAAACATTTTATTACGATCCCAGGTAGAAACACCTTGAAAGGACATATCAGGTACTAAAAAAACAAGTAGAGGGAAAAGACATCTGTTCTTTAGGAAACCCCCGGATCTGCTATTTTGTGTCATTAAGCACAATTTGTAATACGTGGTATGTAAGTGTGGGGTGTGCGGAGCTGTGGGAGGCAGAGAGGTCGGCATCATGAAATGAGAGTGAGGAACAGAGTCATTAAAGGTGGAAAAGAACCAGGAGGTAATTGGGTCTGTCCCCTGGGCTTACATGCCCGATTCCACGGGGTCTATTTTTAGGGTTTTATTTAGCTGACTGGGAGAGCTCTAGGAGATGGTGGGACTGCTTACTTTTCTTCTCGGAAGACAATTAAATAGCCTGCCTTTCCCAAGGAAAGGTTCCTGACGTTCGGTGCCCACTTGGCGTCAGGGTCATCCTGTCCGTGTGATTACGGCTCTGGGTTGGCACGCGAGCCTTCTGCTCGCCTCGGGTTTCTGCGCTGAGAGCCCTTGCTATTATGAGCAGAAATTTCCTAGTTATTACTTATGTTAACCAAGTCGACGTCAGTATGAATCAGCTAAATTTTAGTTTTCTTTCCCCTAATTTGTTCTTAAATTGAATGATGACGCTAGGTGTCGCTGAAGTAGACAGGACTGGACGTGGCTTCTGCCTTGGTGGCGGCCGTGGACGTGGAGCGCCATCTGGGCTGGGCACTCCCGCCTTCACGTGCCTTGAGGACCTCCTTTGCCCCTTCTAGTTCTGTGTCTTGCACACAGAGTTTTTATGTTTAAATAAACTGGCTGTATGGTCTCACACATGCCTTTCTGATTTCGGGCTAAACTTTCACCATTTGCTTTATGTCTAATCCACGTGATCCCAAATTTCATGTCACGTGCTCCCCCCACCCCCACTGGCCTTCCCTCTCCAGAGCAGGGCGGTGTTGGTGGATGTGGCCCCCCTTGGGGTGCACGAACCAATAGGCTTGGCCCCGAGTGTCCCGGGTCTCTGTTACCCTGAGAAAACGTCTCCTGTTGAACTGTACAGTCTTGAGAATTGAAATTCTTCTAATTTTTACCTCCTGAGGTCAGCAAAGAACCTGGTGTGACAGCATTTCAGTGTGTAGGCCTTTGGGTGGCCGTGCACGTGGCCACTGTGGGCAAGCTCCCTCAGGACCCCATGCCCTTGGCTGGTCAGACACCCCACGGACCCCACGGAGCTGCTGAGGGTGGCCCGGGGGTGGCCGTCGGGACTCCCTCTCAGTCCCAGCCTGCGGCCCAGGTTGCCGCTGAAAATCTCCAGGGTCGCCTGCTGTCTCTGGGTATTCCATACCGCGCCGTACGACCTCCGCAAGCACAGTGACTACATCAGGGGGTCGTGGGTTCTGCTTGACCGGCCGTGATCTTCATCCTGGCATGGGCGGGGGGGGGATTGCACCATCCAGACTCGTGGCTGGTGTGACGTGGAGGGTGGTCAGTGGACATGGTGCTTCATTCATTTGTTCATTCATTCATTTATGTTTAAAGATTTTATTTATTTACTTATTTGACAGAGAGAGACACAGCAAGAGAGGGAACACAAGCAGGGGGAGCGACAGAGGGGGAAGCAGGTTCCCCGTGGAGCAGAGAGCCCGACGCGGGGCTCGATCCCAAGACCCTGGGATCATGACTTGAGCAGAAGGCAGAGGCTTAATGACTGAGCCCCCCAGGCGCCCTGGGCATGGTGCCATCATGTCACAAGAAGTGATTCTTGTCTCCCTTCCACATCCCCTCAACACACACCCCTGCATCTTCACAGAAGTGAAACAAAAGCAAAACCCACACACCCAAGACGTAAAGACTGAGTCAGAAAGTTTTAGACTTTGCCCGGGGCCAGTTCCTTCCTTTGCTCTGCTACGCTCGCAGGCATCCGTGCCGCGGCTCTGGAAATGCAGACGGGAGCTGAGCTCTTCCTCTTGGTTTCTAGTTACGAGGTCCCCGAATGCACACATCACGAGCAGGTGCGGGGACCTGGGATCTGAAGACGAGTTAAGTGGAGACGGCAGGTGGGCAGGCTGCAAAGGTCTGCGACGTTCGAGGTGTTTCTCGTCTTTACAGCCTCACCCTGTGCTTCGTGCTGTGTGATGGGGGCCTTGGCAAGTGCGGCTCGCCGGGCAGGGGTCCCCGCTGAGGGGGTGAGAGGCGCCCCTGCACAGGTGAGGCGGGAGCTGGAGGAGGAGGGGGAGGCCGGCTGGGGAGTCACTGAGGAGAGGGAAGGCGTTGGTCTCAGGTGCTGATTTGACTGACAGGCCAGAGGAAGGGCAGACTTCAGGACGCCTGTCCTGCTCTTGGCTGGGGCACCAGGAGCGAGCCAGGCAGAGCCCAGGCCTCTGCGGAGACAGCCTCGTTCAGACAGGCCGAGGGAGGCCTGGCCTCCCCGGACATCCATCTTCGTCCGGAAACTGGCATTTTCCCCAGGGCGTGGCGTGGGAGGTTTGCCCTTGCTGGGTACCTGGGCTCACCTACCAGTGCTCCCTGAATCCTCGCTACTTTGTTTGACAACGTGTGTCCTCCCCGGAGTGTGTTTCCTGAGGGCAGATTCTGTGCCTGACCCGCTCATCTTCACCCGTAGGACCTGGCGCTCAGCAGCGGCAGCCGCCCCACAGGACGGCAGTTCAGTGGCAGTGACTCTGAGACAGGAGTCCAAGACCTGAAGTCGGGCACTGCGTGGGGCTGGAAAGTGATGACGTGTACCTGTGCTGGAAGAGGCGTGTACCTCTGTGCACCCCGGGGCCTTGGGAGCCCCAGCCCTGGGTGAGGACACGGGCATTGCTTCCAGTTGCTCCCAGTGCTGGACCAGCAAACAGCCACGCTGCAGGGGTGCGGAACGGACCCGTCTGGAGGAACACTGACCAGATAATAAAAATGAGTCCCGGACACGCCGGTCCAGCCCTGGTCTTCCGGCCTCCTAAAGGGCCTCGCGCTTGTGTTTCCAAACGGTCACAGGCTTCTTCATAATACTTCGCGGAGGGGGTGGGGGTTACATCAGGGCCAAGGAGAGGAATTAGTAGCACGCATACGGCTTTCGATGTGCAACTGCTTACATTTTAAAGCCTCCGTATGAAAGCGAGCACTTGGCAGAGGTACTGGGACAATTGTCGTTTCCTGCTTAACTTTCAAAGAAACCGAAGTTAAGTGTCCATATTAACGTTTGTAAAATTTTAAGTGTGATTCCCTTATTCCATAAGTGCCTAAGTGCTCGGCTGCGTACGTCTGCAGATCTCCACTCCCAGAGCGGGGGCGGGGGGGGGGACCGCTGCGCCCCGGGGAAGAGGGAGAGGGAGGAGGCCCCGGGACCCATGCCACCAAGACAAAGGCGTTCAGGGAGCACAGGCGTTATAATCCCAAATTGTCCATCTCAGTAGGAAACGTGTTTTTCGTGAATACAAAAAGTCCTAGGCAACACTGGATGCTGACAAAGGTGTTGGTGCTTGGCAGTTAGAGAAGACGGCATTTGTGCCAATGGCCAGTCTGTGGGGCTGGGAAGGCCCACGCAGGGAGACACATTCCTGTCCAGCGAGCAGGCCGTTCCGCACTTGGCGCTGGGGCGTGGCCTGGGCCATGCTGTGCGTCCGCGGGACAGAGAACGATTATGAAGGCTCCCAAGACCCCACCTGACTCGAGTGCTGGTTCAGCTCCGCAGACAGCAAGGGAATTCGAGCCCCCAGATCCCCAGAGAAAGGATGGAGCCAGACAGCACGGGCACCGACATGGTTACGGCTTCACGGCCGAAAATCTCCGGCTTGGACGCCACCACCCCGCACGGGATCTGGTCTAGACGGGGCCTTGGGAAGGACCAATGTCATGCCAGCACTTTCAAGCCAAGCAGATGCTAATTCTAGGGCGTGGTTCTGGTTCTGATCCCGAGCAAAACCTTTGATGTAGGAAACTAAGTGCAGGTCCCAGAGACTGTGGTTAGCCCCGTGGAAATTCACTCATCAGGAGATCGGACTCTAATGCTTAGAACAGCACCAACTGGTCAATATTAGAAATCTTGAGACATACTTATCAGGATTAAAAAAAGTAATAATGCTAAAAATAAAACAGGGAAGGGAGACAGCACGGGGCGAATGGCTGGTGGTGCGCCGGACCCCACTGTCCCCTCCCGGCTGGCAGCCACCCGCCCATGTGCACCCACCCCTGCGGCCGGCCTGTGCCTCATGCAGGCAGGCTTTGCAGAGGAGCAGGGGCTCCTTGGGACTGACAAGGATGGTCCCCAGGCTCTAGGATGGGGCCCGTGGGACAGGAGGAGGTCTGCCCAGGAAGCACTGCTTTGGATGGTTGTGCGAGCGAGAGGAAACTTCTAATGTGCTGACTCATTAAAATGTGGGGTTAGCGATTTTGCAGCAACTAGTATTACCTGATGTCATAGGTAAAAAGCAAAGTTCTTACCCAGAAGAAGCCCGGAGAGTCATCCCCTCGAGGCCGACACTTGTGATGTAGGAAATGTCAGGCTGTCCAAACCCCAGCGGCCTGTCTCCTCAAGACGCCCCAGACGGAGACATGGGGCTCCACAGGGTGCAGGTGCGACGCAGCGACGTGGCCGCCTCATCTCCCCCACGCTGTCCCGGCCGGGGCCACGCGTGCGCCTTCAGCAGCCACGCATATGCGCAGTATTTGGAAGTGTGTGATTATTAGACACGAGGTTGTCTCTCGTGAACTGGGTTCCATTTTGAACATGGAAACATTTACCCCATGGGTTTTGGAGCTCAGGAAGAAGGGTTTTGTTAGATCCATTTCTGGTGGAGATGACTGGCCATTGGAGGTCCCCGTTGGGAGGCCCGAAGTGGGGAGCACACGTCCCACATGTGGTGATGTCCTCCTGCTGGGGCTCCAGCCTGTCACACCAGAGATGCTGACGGGGGCGGGCGAACATGGCCCGGTTATGCTGTGTTCCCTGAGGGCTGGGGGCCTGCACCCATCTCTCCTGGCTTTCGGATGATGTCTGACGTGCCTGGACACGATTCCGTGCTATGCTCACTGTTGAGAAAAATGGCCGTGACGTGGATTTAATGCAAAGGAGAGTGGCGGGCTCTGGACCCGGGGGGCCACCTGGGTCCAGAGCCCCCCGCGGAAGCCTGTTCAGTGCTGTTATCTCAAATGCAAAGGAGGGCATATCTGTGTCCCTGTGCTTTGCGGGAGAAATCTAAGTTTGACAACCGAAGAATAAGTGAGAAGCCTATGCAGTCTTGACACTTACCGGATCTGGTTAATACATCTCTCTCTCATGCTTCTAGAATATTTTATTTGATTTCTGCTTCCCTAAAAACATGTTAGCCAATTTCTAATACCTCATAGCATCCCTGGGTGAGGTCTTTGCTGCTTAGAGCTGGATCCGTCTCAGCTCATGCTTGCCAAGCTTTGCATACTTTTGGCTCTTAATTTCTGACCTTATTTTGCTTGTAGCAGGCACTTTTCTGCGATGCGCGAACTCTCTGGTTGGTTTGAACCTTGATGGAATCAGAGACTTGCTCTCTCTGTTGCCAGCTCCTTGCTGCCACAAGACACAGGACGAAGTGATGGAAGGTTCTAAATTTTCTCCTTTTTCCATTGTGGCTTCTGCAAAGAGAGCTTTTCTCTTGGTAGGAAGGAGGCATCAGGAAGTTAAGCGTGGGCCTGATGGGTCTGCCTGGCGCCCAACTCGGACGCAACTTCAGCTGTAACTTCAATGCTGGCAGTGGGCTGGGGAGGCCACACAAGCTGGGAGTTTTTTAAGCTCCACATTGAACCATGTTTTCATTGAATACAATTACAAAAGAACATAATATCTCAAATTTTTGAGTCACAATCTTAGGCTTATTACTGTCAAAAAGCAATTACAAGCTATTTTTATGCAGAGCTCAAACATAAAATTAAAGACTCAGAAATGAAAGAGAAACATTTTTAACCATACTATCCAGTGCCTACAACATTATGTATGAGCCAAATGTGGAGCATAGAAAATATGCATATTCTGCAACCCACGGAGGGTGTTTACAGAGATAAACTGGAGGAATAATTTGGGCCAGCTGTTTGTAGTAACTTTATTTCTATGCTTGCTGATATGTTAGAGTACAGAGGAGTCAGGAGAAAAGATTGTATTGAAATGTTTAAAGTCTTGAAATAAACTAACTTTTTCCGAACGCGGTGTTTAAAGCCAGAGAGGAGGCCGTTTCGTAATCCATCTGAACAACCCGGGTAGAGGCACAGGGATTTCTGGGATGCTGGGCTCTGTGCTTGCCCTGGCCTCCCCGTGCGCTCGGGGTCATGGGCCATGAGAGCAGGAGCGCCGGATCCAGAGAAGGTGACCGAGACGTCTGAGCACGTGAGGCCGCCCACACACAGGCGCTCGCCCGGGCGGTCAGCCAGCCGGTCGTCAGGCAGCACAGGGTGTCGTCTCTGCAGAGCTGGCCCAGCGGGAGGGTCGGGAGAAGCTGGTGAGCGGGTGGGCTGAGCAGGACGGAAGGGCGGTGGCAGTCTGGTACCCGTGTTCGGACTGCAACAGTTTCAGCAGGTCTTACTTTGCTGCTGCTAAGTTCTAAAATTCCAGATGCCTGGTGGGTTTGCCTCTTAACATCAGGGTCTTCCCTGTGTCTTTGAGCTGACCTGTTACCGGGAAGGCCTCTTTCTCAAAGTGCTGTGCTATGGTACCCACCATCTCCTCACCCCGCCTGTCAGAAGACAGGAGGAGGGCGTTCCTCTGGGTTTCCATCCCCAGAATCAACTCTGTGACATGGAGCAGGTGCTCTGCTCAGTTTGGAGCAGAGGTGCGAGAGGAGAAACATCCCAGGGCGGTGGGCCCGAGTTCACGGCCTGTCAGGCAGGAGAGCACAGTCACGCATCCTGAGCCGGCAGGGGCTGGGCCTGGTCCACCACCCGTCCCGCTGCTCCCTTGGACGGGCCAGGAATGGAGTCTTTCCAAAGGAAATGTAACAGTGACTTCTGTGCACCTTGTTCCCGCAGACCCTTCACGAAGCTTCCCTGGAGTCTACTCGACGCGTCTACAAAGCCATGGCAGCGTTACCCCTGCTGTGCACCCAAGATTGCACCCACGAGGCGTGGACACATCGGTGGAGGCAAACTCTGCCTTCTGGCCCTCCCTCCCTCGGGCATTGAGGAGCCCCGATGGCCCTCACGACCAGGCACATGAGCCTGCAGTTTCCACGGAGGGTTCAGAGGGCCTGTGGCCACAGGCGAAGCTGGACATGGCTTTGGGGAGCACACAGCACCGGACCTCAGCTTGGAGTCTCTGGGCTCGCCATGGGGTGAAGGTTACCCAGGATGGCCAGACCAGGGTCTCCTGGAAGCTGACGGTGACACCAGGGCTTTCCTGCACCTCTGCCACGCTCCCCGTCCTTGGTCTGTCTGTCCTGTAGGTCAGTGCAGATGAGATGTGCTGGGCCGTGGGGGTCCAGTGGGCTTGCCTCGGGTAGCGTGGCTCTGGACGTGCACTTTTAGAATTTAAGAAGTGTTTCCCTCCTGATTGTAGCCCGCGATGCTGGGAAGCCGTCTTACGTGCCTGAAAGCCTTAATGAGCACAGGGCACCAGAAGACGGCTTCTGATCTTCCTGATCAGGAGCAACGGGCATGGGGCCAGGAGTGAGGCCGCGGCACCTCTCGTGTGTCCTGCATCCCTTTTGCTTTCCAAGGTGGATTTTATTCCTAAAGTTCTGGGGCTCAGGACAAGGATGGGGTCTTAACAAACAACCCACAGACTGTCAGACCACACAGAGTGCGTGCACCTATGGCTGTGGGCCTGGACACGCCGTGGCCCACATGTGGGAGTTCGTCCCACCCGTCTTCCTCCAGGTCCCTCCAGGAACATGCCGGGGTGAACTTGGGAGCAGAGGCCCAGGGAGCAGCTAGAAATCCTGTGTCTCGGGGCGCCTGGGCGGCTCAGTGGGTTAAGCCTCTGCCTTCGGCTCAGGTCATGATCTGGTCCTGGGATCGAGCCCCGCATCGGGCTCTCTGCTCAGCGGGGAGCCTGCTTCCCCCTCTCTCTCTGCCTGCCTCTCTGTCTACTGTGATCTCTGCCTGTCAAATAAATTAAAAAAAAATCTTTAAAAAAAAAAAAAAGAAAAGAAATCCTGTGTCCCAACACCCCCACCCAAAATACAGTGCACGCGTGTGCTTCAGCCAGGAGCATGCCAGCACCGGTGTGCAGCCGCCACCACGCAGACCCGCTCCAGCGTGGCTCGAGCAGGGGACATACAGCGTGGGGCAGCCGGCTTGGCGCGTCTGTGCTCGCGGTGGCCGAGCTGTGCCCTGCGCGCGTCCACCCGCCTTGGGTCAGGCCATTTGCCGAGCTCCGATTTCGGGTCCTTAAAAGCACCGGCAGCGCCGTTCACATGAGCGGTAACCTGCGAACAAGTATATGGATAATCACACGCGCTCCCACGAAGATCTCCGTGTTCTCAGACCAATACATTTCCTGCTTCAGTGAACCGTCCTGTTGTTAATCTGTGCGGTCTCACCCCGGGTGATGGAAATACTTGCCCTCTTGCCAGGTGCCCATTACTATTGTTTTAGGTTACATGTATAATGCATGAGAAGAACCTGTTGGTCAAACATTCCAGACAGGCCGTGCAAGTCTGCCTCCGTCGGCCACGGTCACCCCAGCCAGGGGAGGGAGAGAGCCGGGGTTTGCTTTCCTTTACCCCAAGAGCTTATGGTGACGCAGCACACGCGTGATGTTCACCCGCGGAGCGTGGCGAGTGCGTGGTTTCGGCGCACCCACGGGGGCGTGCGGCTGCCCCTGCACCCCTGCTGCCACGTTCTCAGACCCGTGTCCTTCGGCAAGGCCCCAGTACACAATCTCCCAGCCCCGAGGGCCACCGTTTGCTCTCTGCCCATGTGTCGTTCCAAGAAACGGAATCACGGAACGTGTGGTCCTTCTGTGAGGGACCCCATGGCTTCGCGTCACGTTTTCCCGTTGGTGTGCGTTGTCACGCCTGCGTGCTTTGTGCCTCCCCTCTGCTGGCGCCGCTCCTTCGGAAGAGCACGCACGATATGTATGATGAGCTACTTCCTTATCCGCTCATGAGCCCCTGGACTTTTGGGTTGTTTTCACGTTTTGGTTCTTGTGAAAAATGATTCTTGTCCTAGTTTTTCTGAGTATTTAGAGGGAACGTGAAGGCGGCATCGTGGAATCTTGAAGCTGGGTGATCCTGTGTTCTAAGGCCGGAGGTGAGTGGTCTGATTACCAGCCAGATGTGCTGGCGGCGGCAGGGCCTCCTGGTCAGTACTATCTTTCTTTCCTGTGACTGGTTGATCTCCCTGAAGTAATGCCAGGGCTTGAGAAGGGCCGGGTACAAAGTGCACTGGAGGCGTGGGGTCAGGCAGACGCTCGATCAGGAAGCCCTGCAGAATCAGGTCACGGATCCAGAGAGCGGAGCCAAGGTCCCTTCTCTGCCCAGCCTAAGGGACAGGTGGGCTATGAACTTGGGGCTTCTGTCTATGGGTGAGCCACCGACGGCCTCCGCTTTGGGGATTGCACTTCTGGGGTCAAGGAGTGAGGTGAGTCCTAGCAACATCACCATGGCACTGTGACGTCCTCGACGAGTCACGTACCCTGGAATATTTCACTTCCTGTTGCTGGTTTTGATACGTGTGCTGTGACGTTCAAAGTGACGGGGAGAAGACAGCTGGGGTTTCAGGAACGAAAGCACCTCCCATGCCCTGTGAGTCTGCAAGCACTCCCTGTTCTGTCCGGCCATGGGCTTTGCCAAGCTGTCCCCCTGCCCCTTGATGTGGAAACTGAGACCCTAACACTCGGTCCTCCAGGTCAAGATCCACAGCTGTCCCCATGTCTAAGGCGGACTAATATTCTCTCTCTCTCTCTCCACGGCCCCTCCGCCGGCGCACACGCTGCTGTCTCCACATCTGGGCTTCGTGCGTGTGCGGAGTGTGGGGCCTGGCACAGGGAGGAAGTCCTGTACGAGCTCACTTGTTCATGGAGTCGAAGAGCCTTGGGCTTCCAGAATCGGGGCGGGGGGTCTCCCAGCTGGGGTTGGGGGCAGACGCTGATACAATGTCCGTTGTAAGAGGAATGAGTTCTAGACCCCAGCGCGCAGCATGGTGGCTGTGGCGGTGACACCCACTGCACACTTGACACTTTCTAAGAGAGCGACTCTCGAGCGCGTTCGTGCGCGCCTGGCCTGGGAACACCGGGGGGTATTCCCAAGCACCCCTGTGGTGCTCGTCTCACCGCGTGTACGTGTTTCAAACATCACATGGTGTACCGTTAACTCATATGATCTTTATTTTTTAAATGCCAGCATTTGGACTGGGAGAGGCGTGGCATGTGTGGAGATACCCAGCTTCGCAGGGTTGGCGGACTGTTCCCGTGAGGACTGACAGTGAAATTCTTCAGATGCTGTTGCAGTCTTGTGGGGCTCTTACATGATGTCTGTGCTCAGACCGATCGGTGCGGCTAGCTGATGGAATTCTTCTCTGGTATCGAGGAAAAGGAGCAGGGGCTCTGAGGTGCGGAACGGGCAACTCGCCCTGTGCCTGTCGCCCCCATGAGTGTCCACCAGCACCGTGCAGACACGCTTGCTGAGGGCTCGTGGGTGTATTTTTATCGTTTTTTAATGCTCTGAGAGTTGGTAATTTGGGGGCAGTCAATCTGAACAAACCAGAAGCTTCCTTCACTGGGCCACTCATTTTAAATATGAGAAACCTTTGTAGTAACTAGCTGGTCCCTTACGTATGCAATGCGACTGGGGCTGTGAGATTGCATAAATGACCGCGAGACGAAAGCTTGTTTTGACAGGTTCACAGTGCGCCAGATACCGAGGGAAGCAGGGGAAGAAGGCTGTAGAGCCTGGCCTGGTCCTCGGGAGGATGATCGCAGATACCGTACAATTCAGACGCTGGAGAGGGGCAGTTCTTCTTCCCTCTACCCTGTGCTGGCTGGACAGATCCCGGCAGGTGCACAGGCTTCCTTTCCAAATGGAGTTTGCCACCCATCAGAGTTTTTGTTTGTTTGTTTATTTTCTATTTGGACTTTTCTTTTAGTTGAAGAATAACATGCATATATAGAAGAGTGAGCAAAACATCAAAGCATCAGTCAACTGTCCAAAAGTTGAAATCCATTGAACTACCACCTAGGTGTGGAGAGGATTCTAGAAAATGTCTTCGTGGCTTGAGCGCCATCTTTGTCTTCCTGAAAGGTAAGCACTCTTGTCCCTCTACAGTCTGTTGTAGTTTTGTGGGGCTTTGAACTTTATAAGGTCGACTGAGATAGCGTGCATTCTGTTTTGTTTGGCTTCTTTGTTCAACCTTGTGATGACCAGACTCACCTCTGTCACCAATTCACTATAGGTCATTCCCTTTCAATGCCGTGCAGCATTCCTCACATGGGAAGAGCATGACGTTCTATTGATGGGCATTTGGGTCATTCCCCACTGTTTGCCTCTCAGGAATATGTATTGTAGGGTCGGAGCTCACAACCGAGTTACCAGGAGTGACATACAGGAGGGGACAGGGCTTTGGCCCTCAACACTTGTGCACCTGAGGAAAGGGTGTCAGAATGTTGCTGCTGCTGTCCTGGAACCAGAGCCTGCCATCAGCCGGATGGTGTGACATGGCGACAGAAGGATGAGGACAACTTCCATGTGCAATTTGGCAAGCAGAAGGATAGACTCAGACCCAAGTGGTTTCCCACCATCTCCAAGCCTCCAACTTTGCCACACAGATGACCTTGGAGAAGTGGGACCCTTTGTTGAAGGCTCAGAGGATGAGAGAGGAGGTCAGCTGAGCTGGTGTCTAGGCTGTCCAGCTGTAGCCATGGTGACCAAGGGACCTAGCAGCACTGTTGCCTGCCTGACCAGAGTCAAAGCAACCCTGAAGACATGTCTGTCTTCTGCTTATGGATTTTGGAGCTCTCTGAGCATCGCAGGTATGACCCTTTCGTTCGTGAGTGTGTTGCAAACATCTTACCGTGTGGCTTACATTTTCATGACATTAATGGCTCTGTTTGGTGGATGGTTCTTTGTTTCAGTGTCATTCAAATTCTCAGGCTTCCTCTTTGCAGACAGAGTTTCATTTCTGTTTAGGATAGCTTTTCCTATTCTGAGATAATGGGGTTTTTAAAATACAATCTTTTAGAGGTTTTTATTCTTTGGATTTTTGTATTTATATCTCGAATCCCTTGGAAATCGTGTGGTGTGAGGCAGGGCTCCATTTTGTTTTTCCACACGGAGACATGAATGGCCAGACCTCCTGCTGGCTTTGTCGATCACTCTTCAGCATCACACTCGTCAATAATCAATGCCTGTTTATGGGCGGGCTTGTCTCCCAGTCCTCCTTCTGATCTACTGCCCTGTCTGCCTTTCCTGTTTTTAACATCACGTTGTCTTCATTACTATCTTTGGATAAGATGATCTCTTCCAGAGCAGGTCTTTTCGCCTTGTTCATAGCCTTGCGTGTCCACGTATGTTTTAGGATGGATTCGTTGTCTTCAATTCTCCATTTAGACTTTAATTGGGGTTGCATTGAACTCAGAGCAACTTGAGGAATTTGAGAATTGACATCTTCGTATAGGGAGTTTCCCCATCCACTAAGTGGGTGTATCTCCTCATTTACTTAGTTCTGTAATTTTTTCTAGTAATGGCTTGTTGGTGCCTTTCCTGGTGAATGTAAGAGTGTGCACATGTACAGAGGTAGAGAGCATGCATTTACTAGATTTATTTCTAATCCTAGGTGGCTGTGAAGCATTTGGTACATTCAATGCTAATATAGTGTTTTTTTTTTACTAAGCTGAATCTTAGTCAATGTTCCCCATGTACCAGAAAATAAGGTGTAGTTTACAGTTGTTGCACAAGTGAAATTTGTTGTCTTGTTCTAATGTTTAAAAAGAATCTACCTCCTCCATGTTTTAACCATTCTTCCTCTCAGTTATTGAACAGGAAGAACTCACATCTATTATAATTATGGGTTTGTTCATGTGTTTGCTGGTAACAACTTCTCCTGGTTTTTTGCTTACCTGGGAACGCCTCTATTATAGCATCCTTCCTGATGCTTATCTGTGCAGGATACAGATGTCTGGGGGCCATTCTATCATTTAATAATTTGAAAATATCATTTCACTGTCTTCTGGTTTTAATTGTTTGTTTTGAGGAGTTAGCTGTCATTCCAATGCTTCTTCCTTTGAATATAATATGCCGTTGTTTCTCTTACTGCTTTTAAGATTTTCTCTCTTTTTAAAAAGCAATTTTACATCACCTGGGTGGCTCAGTCGGGTGTGCATCTAACCTTGATTTCGGCTCAGCTCATGGTCTTAGGGTCCTGAGATTGTGCCCAGCACTGGGCTCTGTGCTCAGCAGGGAGTCTCCTCGAGACTCTCTCTTTCCCTCCCTCTGCCTCTCTCTCTGTTCTCTCACACTCTTTCTAAAGAAAAGGGAATTTTATTATAATGTGTTCATATGTAATTTTATATTCCAACTAGTGTTCCAAGGACTTCTTGAATCTCTGGATTAACATCTTTCAGCATTTGATACTCTTTTCTGTTCTTATCTCCCCATACAGAGCCTCTGGAATGTGTTTACTTTTACCTCTTAGATTCCAAATATACATAGGACATCCCACACTGATCTATCCATTTCAGATTTCCTCTTTATTTTCCATTATTTTATCTCTCCATGCTTTATCCAGGATGTTTTCTTCTGGCCAATTTTCTAGTTCACTAAGTCTCTCTTCGACTAGATCATATGACAATATCCAATCTTGTACCTGACAGTATCTGATAATATCAATCTGATATCTTATCTTCAGCTTATCTACCTTGTATCTATATCTGAATTTTAAAGGTTGTCTTCTCTATTCTTCTACAATTTTAAGCATTGTCACCCCCCCCCCCCCCCCCGTCTCTTGGTCTCTGGCTGTGCAGACTGTGGATGTGGCCAGAGGTTCTCTGTGGTTCTTCCCTTCTTTCTCTGTCCTGGGAGTCAGGGCCACCCCTGACTTGCTATGGCCAGTAGAGCCTGGGGGAAGTGATGCTGCACGAACTCTGAGCCTGCACCTTCACACGTCTCACCCTCATGCCGGAAACCCTCTAGCCACCGTGAGAGTAATCTGGTCAGACTGATGAAGGATGGGAGGCCATGTGGAGAAAGGCCCAGGCATGTGGGCACTTCCACTGACCTTGTCCTCCTGGAGGGGGTTCCAGACATGAAGGAAGGACCAGCAGAGGACAAGTGAGTCTGGCTGGGACCAGGCAAGCTGCCACCTGAGGTCGTCCTGACCTGCGGGGCTAAATAAACCTGTTCTTGTGTTAAGCCTTGGTGTATGAGGTGCTTTGTTGTATATTTCTCTGTTTAAATTCTCAACCATTAAAAAAAAGTCTTTAAATATACTGGTAGTGTCATTTTAATCTATTTACATTCTATACTCAGAGTCCTTGTGGGCATGGTTGTACTGCACATCTGTTCTCTTACTTTTGGTCTTGACTTCTATTTTTCTGATGATTTTGCTTATGATTGGTATAATGATGGACATTGCATGAGAAAAACTTCGAAATATTTTGAGGATTATGATATCTTTTTTTAGACTACATTTGCCTCTGGGGGGCAGTTACAGATCTTGTGGGAACTTCTCCGTCCAGTTTCACAGGTCTAGAGTCTATGAAACTTGCCTTCAGTAATAGGGTTAACCCTTCAGAATCCCAACCCAGAGTGTGGGGCCTTGACCAATCTTCCCTTTCAAAGCTAGGTTCCAATTTCTAGGCAGTAGACTAGGGAGGCTGTTAGTGACCTTGTGCATGTTTGGGTCTCCCAGCTGCCCCCTGGGGACCATGCGCTGTAGGAGAAAGCAGTTCTGTGCCCCCTTCGCCCCATGTCATCCTTCTTCTAGACCAAGCCTGGCCGGTCCTTCATAACTGTGTCCTTTCTTTCTGAACTTGGCGCAAAGTTAGTTTTTTAAAAAACAGATCTTCTGTCTTTTAGCATGAGAATTAGAATTATTTGGCCCTGCATTACCAGAAATAGAAATACACAGGATTTAAACAAAACAAATTTTTAAAAAAATTTTAAGCGTAAAGAAGTCCAAAGAAAGACATAAAAGCCATTCCTACTTCCACATGCAAATGTTAACACTTTGGTCCATGTTGGAACTCTCCAGAGAAACTTCAAATGGGGCCGGTTTTCAGCACGAGGCTGAGGTGAAGAAGAGGGACATGGAGCTTGGTGCCTTGAGGATTGTGTGTCCCGCAGTGGACAAGACACTGACTTAGGCTGTGACCTGGGCTGGATGCTGATGACGTTCATGATGGTCTTTGCATAAATTTCCAGTGAGTCATAGCGTCTGATGAGGAGGAAACCCTAAAGATGCCTTCTTGTTTGTGAAATGTTCTGGGTTCCATGATTGTTTGGCTTTTAATAGAACTGTAATCTTTAAGGGATCTGTGCCTGTTGCTCAGAAACCATTAACATAGCTTCTGTTAGAGAATTACGGAGTGTTATTCCCTCATTTGGAAGGGCAAGAGGTGATGATCAAACCAGTTTACACGAATACGTTTGCTTTATCCACCGATTTACTGAGTGCCCGTGGACGCTCTGAAGGGAAAATCCATTCAAATGAATACTGATGAGGCTCGGATGTCTGGTTGCGCAGAGCACTTTGGCCCGGCATTTCTGAAGTTTCCTTTGAGATCCCAAGGATATCGTTTAGCTTAGAAATGCATTATTAATGTTCCAATTAATATAAAATTCTCTGTTGTATTTTTGGTGACTTGAGTAAGAACCGATAAATCTTACAAACTACGATGCAAATTGCAGCAGAAATACTTGAGGACATTCTGCACTCTAGAAGTACAAGCTCCCTTTACAGCTTCTTGTGCTTGGCACACATTTCCTTACTTGCCTCTGTTACTAATGTAGACGCATGTTTTCCGAGTTCGCACTGAATCCTAAACCAGGCCCTTCCTAGGACGGAGCCCCACAGTTCCTGCTGCAAACAATGGCATTGCTCCGGCATCATCATAATTAGAAGCTGGAGGTTAACGCGGCGCCTTTAAAGACGGCTCACAGTGATGCCAAATATTTGCACAATTTCCCGGAATTTGCAAATTGTGTCCTACTTAGCATTCATAGGTGCAAAGTGAGTAACTCCTTGTGTGTGGCCACTGTGGGAGCTCCGTTTGGCGTACTTGAACCAGAGAGCTGAGGGTTTCACGGTAGGTGACGGGTCCTGGGATGACATTCTGGAGAATTTATCCTTCTGCATCAAGAATGAAGAAACTGGAGGAAAGGCAGGAGCTTCCTTTGCAATTCTTGGAGAAAACCGGTCTTATGGAAGCATATCTGTCTCTGAATGAGCGCTCTGGGGGTCTTGGATGAGGAGAGTGTTGCTTTCTGCACTTCTCGTTCATCTTTAATCTCTGAGGTTCCTTGCTTTCTGCCGTCAGATGCCCGAGCCTGCTTAACCGCTCTGGCTCCTGCACGTTCTGCGGCCGGCGGCACACTTTGCTCTGCCCTTGGAGAGCTCCTTGAGAGCTCTGCCCTCGAGGAGCCGGGCCCATCCCACTGCGTGTGTCTCCCCACCCCCCACTGCCGGCCGCTGGAGGGCGGCCTGGGGAGGGGAGACCCCGTGGTCCTCCCCATCTCATCCCCTGCCGGCGCATTCAGACCACCGCAGAGACTGGGCAGTGGGCCGGGCACAGATCGTGCCGTGGAAACATTACTTCTCGTGGCACATGGACACAGCGCGCTCAGTTCAGGGACTATTTTATTGGCGACTTTTTAGATGTTGCAAAAAGCCCAGGGCGAACTCCCGTTACAGTGTGTAAGGACACTGTGGCCTCCGCTGGGGCTCGCTGAGGGCTCACGGCCGCCCGACAGCAGCAAGGCCACGGCAGGTGCTCCTGGGGCCGTGGGAAGGGCACGGACTGTCCCGTGCGGTCGGGTGCCCCCAAGGCCACCAGGGTCTGTGGGAGTCCTGAGTCTTCCCAGAGACGCGATGATGCCACGGCCCTGCCTGTGGTTTCGCGCCAGTGGAGGTGTCCTCGTTGTATCGATGGGACGACTGTCCCCAGAGGGCCGCCGACGGCGCGTCGCTCCGTGGACCAGCCTGGAGGAACGTGGGACCGACGAACGGAGCGTTAGAGCCCTTGCCTGTGTGAGGGCGACGGGCGGCCTCCTGGGCTCCTAGCGGCCTCCTGGGCTCCTAGGGCACTCCGTCCCGGTGGCACCCATGCACCCTCCTGTGCCTTCTCAGCACAACCTTTCCGACCGCCGCTGGGCGCAGGCACAGAGACCCTGGCTGGGTGCCCGGCGGGAGGGTGCGGGGCTGGCTGGCCCGCGCAGGCTGGGTCGCTGCCCTGTTTTTCCAGCGGCGCCAAACACTAAGCCTGTCGGGTGTTGTCGGGGGGCTGATGCCCTCACCGCAGGCGCCTCTGTTTTCTCTTCTGGCTCTTGGTTTTCCAGCCCTTATGGAGGTTAAGATCCTCCAAAACCCAACCAAGCAGCCACTGGCCCTGGACTCCCAGGTCTCGGCCCCTGGTGTCTGGCATGTTTGTGGCCCCAGAGACGCTCGGAAATCGGTGCGCCCCCTGCTGGCGGCGGAGAGTCCTTCCGTTCTACCGAGCCGTCCTCGGTGGGTTTGGTTCTAAAGGGATTGGACAGGGTCATGGACGCCGCCTCCGAGGGCTTGCTTCGAAGAGGTCACATGGGCGTCTCCCGAGGCTGGCGTCCGGCTTTCTCTGGGAGAGTGCTGATGTGTGGGGACTAGTCTGTTGTCGCGCACTCTCGTTCCATAACTGTGTGTGGAACAAAGACCCACTCCCTTACCTGTGACGTACCTGTAGCTCAGCACAGAGTGTGCCGGGAACCCCTGGAGGAGTTCTGTGGAAGAGGCCTTTTTCCTGAGTGCCAGGCTCTGTGGGGCGAGCTGTGCTGTTCCTGTTTCCCGCCCGATGCCTGGAGAGGAGCAGGGACATGCAGGAGGGGCTTGCGATGGCATTCTCCTGGCAAGGACTCGGGCTGGGAGAGGCTAAGTCCTGAATCGCACACAGCGAGGCCACAGAAGGACAGGACAGGCCCGGATTCTCTTGTTCTGCAGTCACCATCACACTACATGGTGCCACGAGGATCTGGCTTCCAGGGCTGACGCTGGGCCAGGTGCACCAGGGGCTATCACACTTGTCCCGGACGAGCACACAGTCCCCGTGGCACCGAGCTCCTGCATGTGCACCCATGGGTCCCTGGAGTGGGTCGCTCTCAGCTGGCTGGAGCTGAGTGTGGCTGTGACAGTGGCTTCAGTCCACACGGGCCTCCCTCTCTGGGGACTGGTGGCTGCCCGGGGAGTGGCAAACGTTCAGGACAGCAAGCCTGCTTTCTGGTCAGCATCCGCCAACACGGCTGACCCTGTGCAGCCATGGGCATGAGGTGGGTGTGGTGCTCCAGGGCACTGGGGTCGAGAGGGACCCTTCAGCCCAGTGCAGGGATGCTGGGTCCCGTTTGCAGGGAGCCAGCAGGAGGTGAGCACTGCCGCCCGGCAAGCGGCGCCTCTCACCCCGTCCTCCTTGGTCACGGAGCAGTGCAGAGTCAAAGGGACCATGGAAACAGGCCGTGAGCTCGAGGGGGCATAGAATGGAAGATTCTGAGATGCTCCCTGCCCACGGCTGATGCCCACTGGACACTGGCTGACGTCCGGCCTGCCGTGGAATGTGTATGCCAACAGCCCCTTAGCCCTCCGTGCCCTGACCCTGCTTTACACATCGTCACGGCTGTCAGCACGTGTCGGCGTGACGTGCCCCTGCCCACGGGTTCCCGTTCTTCCCCGGCTGCAGGGTCAGCCCACCACCGAGGACCTCGTTATGTGCACGGAGACATTCCTGCCTGCAGGGCCTGGTGCAGGGCTGGCACACAGCTCTTGCCCAGACACCGGGGAGGGTGGGAAGGCCGCGGTGCGTGACTGCGGCTCTGCGCCCTGCACCGAATCCAGGGCGGGCAGGGACCCTGGCATCTGGCGGAGCTGAACTCACTGACCCACTGAGACTCCAGATGCCCGGTGAGACAGCGCCCGGCCATTCGGTCACATGAAGCCCAGTTCCCGGAGAAGGCTGCCTGGGTACTGGCACGCTTCGTGAGCTGTGTCTGAAGACAGCTCTGGGAGGCGGACCCCGGAAGGGCTTCCGTGACAGACAGAGACGTGCGGAGGACCCTGCGGCATCCCAGGGAGGCGGCCTGACCAGCTGGCGCTCACATGCATGGGCCCCACATCGCCGGGTCAGGGGCTCAGCCTCATGGCCTCACCCACATCTCCCACATAACACACACTGTGGTCACTTCCGTGGACGTGAAGTGTGTTCAGATAACACACATTAAGAAAATTGGTTTCTGTCTATTGACATTCTGGTTCTCAACCCAGTGGTTTCTTATTTAACTTTCATTATTAGGAATGCTTAGCACATCAAAACAATGTTAATTATTAGCTTCAGGCAGGAAAATAATATACACAAACAGAACATTTATCATCCAGGGGATTTAACTATCCCCAGCGATGACGGCCACCACCGGTTGAAGAAAGAAGCGTCGATATCAGGTCCTTGACCCTGGGCTCACAAGCCCATCTGGAGGTTTGCCGGACGCTGAGACGGGTAAACTTTGTCATACCCTGTGCTCTGGGCTGGGACTTTCTGGGGTCATATAGATGAAGGTCCGTGTTCTGTCCTTACCCTCGTAGGTCTCCGACAGTAACTGTCCTGACCCCGTTGCTCTCAGGGAGTGTGAGTTAGCATTTATACCAGAGCGTCTCGGCGAGAACTCTGGTCTCTGGGGCACGTTGTGCTGTTCTACGTGTTCGCTGTGGTTTCAGAATCTGCATTTGTCCTGGGGAGATTTGAATGGAAAAGGAACTTTCAAGGCAGAACACCCACACCAGTGGGCAAACAGCCACATTTCCCTCGAAAGCCTCCCAAGTCTTGGAAGAGAACATCTTCCAAAAAATTTTGGAAGAAAACATTCGAAAACATCCCTATGAAACACAATAAATATTAGAAAGTTTTAAAAATAACAGAGTAAATATCTGGGGAGAGAAGCCAATGTACAGAAATCTCTGAAATGTCTCCAGCTTCAGACATTTTTAAAAATCTGTTGTATTTAAATCAGTTTGGTCGACATCTCGTGCACTCTGAGCTTCGGGGGGAGAAGCCAGGGACTCCTCAGGGGCAGGGGAGCCCAGTGCTCACTCCAGCAGGTTAAACATTGTTTAGGTTGTGGGTTTTGCCTATAGTTGTCTAGGTTGTCGAGGCCGTGGAGTGGAGATCTGTCCCTCGTCGCCCGTCCGGGTGGAGCGGGTGCCACTCCCGGCACCTGCCCCTGGGCGCTGTGTATGGAAGGCACGGGGTACCCACGGCCAAACCAAACACACGCCGGAAGAACCAATCTGTGGGACGTGAGGGACGCGGACGCTCGGAGCTGGATAAGGCGCCCATGAGCCCAGAGCACGGCGGCCCCCGCCAGAGGTAGCTCTGTTTCCCAGATTACGTATGTTGGGAAGTTTGGGGCGAGGGTTCGCTGCCGCGAGGCAATGGAGCTCGTCGGGAAGCAGATCCGCAGCCGGAGTCTGGGTGTGTGGAGAGACACGGTGCCAGCGAGGCAGATGCGGCGCCTGGCTGGGGTGTCGGAGGGACCCCGGGGTCCCTGCATGAGGCTGTGGCCCTGCAGGGACAGCAGCCGCTGGTTTGCAGCCGGGAGGGTGGATGACGTGCCCCCTGGACACACATGGGGTGGGGTCTGCTTCGGCGGACTCGCTGTCTGAACCCCTGTGGCCAGTCACCAAGCGACGGCTCAACAGCGGCCGCAAAGGCTACTTTTGTTTTCGTTTTCCGTTTGGCACATGAGAAAAACTTCTCCTCTTGCCGGCTTCCACACTCACAAAGGACGCAGTGTACTTCGAGTGTCAACACCCAGAAAAGGACACCGAGCGTTTTAAAGGAGCTTCACGTGACAATTGATGCTCTAGTTATTTTCTGAATGGGTAACCGATTAGCTCCACGTTTCCCAGGATACCCCGCACCGTGCATCGTGGCATAATTCAAGATAACGTATCATTTTATTTTATCTCACCAAAGCACATACACAAAAGCGAACATCTCCCGACTTGGCACTCATTCCGTGTCTCGCGCGGCTGGACGGGTAGTCGGGCTGGCTGGAGTTAGTGGAGAACGCCAGTGCGAGAGAGAGGAAGGACCGGTTCCAATTTTAGAGAATTTTTAAGTCCTTGGGGTTGGGAAGACCTCCAGTGGCTTCCTGCAAGGTCAGGATGTTGGCCGTATCTGTTCCGAAGACAAAGATGTAGTCTCATGCCATGGTGTCGTCATTTTTGATGTGGGATTTATCTGAATATTTTTTCTTAAAATGCCAAAAAGAATGCCAATTAGGAGCCACTAAACTTGGTTTTTATACTGTGGACGCCCACTCACAAGAGACTCCCTGTGGATGATGGCCTCCTGGCTCTTCAGGGCATGGCTTTGTTTCCCAGAGAACACGTTTATTCTTTATTTTCCTCTGCGTCCGTTGGACCTATAACCTTGGGGTCATGATGTTTTAAGGAGAGAGAGCATCATTGGAGGCGATGTCTGCCAACATCGTTTGAACGGTGCAGATGCCGAGCCCCACGCGGATGGAGCCCAAGGGCCGAGCCGTGTCCCTTTCTTCCCAGCGAAGCCCCACGTGGCCGTGTGGGGCCTGCCTGCCCCTTTCTCTACGCAGACTGTGGGGTAGACTTCACCGTTCCCGCAGAGCTTCCGAGGACACCGGCAGCTGTGTACTGAAGGAAGCTTCAAGAGAAAACTACGTGAAAGTGGTAAGAAACACTTGCTGTCAGACGTGAACACACACAAAAGCAGGATGGAAATAGGATTGCGTCTGGACACTGGGTCAGACACGGTCTTAAAAGGGACAGTGGTCTGACGTGGTTGTGGCTATTTTTACCACAAGAGACGAGTTCCTTCCCCAAACCCCCAAAACCAAACAAGAAAGAGAAGGTCCATGTTCTCCGGCACCGAAGCGACCCCGAGACGTGCTGAGTTCATGGCCGACACGGATGCGCAGGGAAGCAAAGCCATGTGGACCACCGCTCCCTGGAGGCCACTCTGTGACGAACTGGGAACCAGAGGTTCAAGTCAGGGGCGACGACTTGAACAGGAGGGTCAGGCCCCGGGGGAGCCGCTGTTCTGTCACGGGGAGGCCCCGCAGAGACGCCGGCCATCGGGGATGCCGAGGCACCGCGCTGGCATTCCGCAGGGTCTCCGGTGGCCGCGGTGGTTGCGGCTTCTGCATCCGGGGGCCGTGCCGGGGGGGGGGGGGGCCGGCGGGGCGGGGCGGGTTTGCGCACGGAAGGCTCGCTCGAGAGAGGCCGAGCAGCCCCCTGGGAGCGGCCACGGGAGCTCCATTCCGGTGCTGGGTGTGAACCCAGGAGTTGCTCATTAACTAGTCCTGTGACTGCAGGAGAATTGGATTGTTCTTGATTTTGCATCTTTTTAGCCAGAGGACTTTTCTCTGTACCGATAAACATTACATTAATTTTCCATCGTCCTGGTTAGTTCTAAGATACTGTGGGTCAAATAAAGTCTCCTTAACCCGGCTGGAAAAATCCCAAACTAAGCAAAACCATCAAAAAACCCCTGTGGCCTAATCAGGAAGTGATGTCAGCCACTGTGGCTTTGCTTCCAGACGTGTGAGCTTTCCTTGCCTGAGTGTCTGTGTTCGCGGGAATGGCTGTGCCCCTGCGTGGGGCCGCTGTCCGGGTCCCCCGGGGGTCACTGGGCCACGGCACTCAGTGGGCCGCTGGCCCCGGCATGGGGGGGACTGGAGCTTTGGGAGGGAAGGGGCGTGTCCTCCATGACGAGGACACAGCTGCCCACAGGGCCGCCCAGCACAGGGTCAGCGTGGGACCCAGGACTGCGGCTTTCCGTTGCTGGGGAAGTGCTCTGCTGCTGGTGACACCGAGATAATCCCGGGACTCCTCTAGGGCGATAGATCAACCCGCCGGCCCCTGGGCCTTTGAAGTTGCGGAGGGTTTTAGGATCCTGGATAATCTAATCTCTGCCCAGCCTGTACGTTGTCTTTTTTCCTTGGCCTGCTGGCCGCTGGGTGCGGACGGGCTTCTCCGGCCCGGGTGTGCTTTGCCACGCCGAGCGGGCGTGGGATCGGCCCTGTGAGCACCGGGCTTCCGAGAGGCCACGTCCCGGCCAGACCCAGGGGAAGGCCGGGGGCCCCGCGGCAGAGGGGAGGCGGGAGGGAGCGAAAGGGTTTCTATTTCTGCGACCTTAGGGCGATGCGCGGAGATGACTACCGTGAAGGTAATAAAAGCCTGGTAATCGCAGGTTTGTGCCCCTGGACCTGGAGTAGGAATGAAGGACTGAAGTTTACAGAGTGGCACTTAAAAAAGATGTTATAGGTGATTTCTTTCCTCTTTTTTAGTGGAGTAACTTAATTAATAGTCAGGTTTGGGCCTGATGAACAAAAGAACTCTCAAAGAGGCATCTCATCAGAATAATTAAATTTTTCTATACCCTCCAATTTGCTTTTCTTAACCGTCCATTCTGTTTTTATTTTCCCTAATTATCTCCTGAAATCCTTCAGATGTGGGACCAGGAACGCGCCAGTTACAAAACGTGCGTCCCCACCAGTGTGGCTGTGATATTCCACGTTCACGGAGACAAAGCGCAAGCTGCCACTTATTAACCGATGTCCCTCGGGAACCCGGGCGTCCTGCAGGGGTCCAGACACGCCTGGTCAGGCTTCACACCCTCGAACCTCACCCCGCAGCCCCTTCTGGGGGAGGCCAGGCAGGCCAGGCAGACCCAGCCCCGGGCCAGCGGGTGGGAAGGCCTGCCCCCGAAACCCCGTCGCCTGCCCCCGAAACCCCGTCGCCTGCCCCCGAAACCCCGTCGCCTGGACCCGACCCTCCTTGGACCCTCCACATTCCCCGCACTGACACTGGACTCAAATCCAGGTCAGGAGCTGGGTCGGAAGCCTGGGCTCGTGCCCCGCAGCCCGAGGGGCCCCCTAGACCACGGGGGCACGCGCTCCTGGTTTCTACTCTTTGCGCCCCCAGCGCAGTGACCATACGCAGCAAGTGCTCACTAAATGCTCAGCTGAACCAAAGGCAAGGTCAGCTTTCTGAGCCGCTCCTCCTGGATGTGACTCCCAGGACGGAGAAGTCACCGTGCTCCCTGCACATAATCGACACGGGGTGTTACGTGTGTCTCCTGTGGTTCTTCGTGGTGGGGGTGAAAACCACTGCCATGGGGCCGGGGACGCGGCTCCCGTGTGTGTGAGGACCCGAGAGCCTCCCAGGAACTTTCTCCAGAGACTAAGTCCCAGGAAGGACTTGGGGGGTGGGTGGCTCGTCTTCCTTCAGCAGAGGCCTGACTTCCAGGAGGGAAGGGGGGCGGGAGGAGAGGCCGAGGACATGCCCCTGGGTCGTGGCTGGTCCCCCAGGACTACGGCGGGCGTGTCAGGGCCGCCGTCATGACGATGGTTGTGGGACAGGCAGCGGGGGTGCAGAGGGCAGCCCTAGGCCATCCGCTTACATGTGCATGCCTGTGTCCCCTTACATGTGCATGTCTGTGTCGTCTCGGTGCCCCCCACTGATGTGGGAACCTCTGGGGCCCCAGATAGGCGTCCATCCCTGGAGTGTGCGGTGCCTGGCTGGAAGCCACACGTGCCAACGCTCAGGTCCGACTGTCGACGGGCGGCCCCTCCACCTACAGCCCGGGTGGACGGCTGCGAGCCCTGGCCCAGTCCCCAAGGGGGTCAGGTGCGAGGAAGCCTGAGGGCAGACCCCAGCCTCCTGTCCTGGCGTGGCGTGGCAGAGCACGGGTCACGCTGAGGTGGTATGAGACGATAGCAGGAAACCTCTGTTACGCACTGGACAGGTTCCCGGAGAGGACCGGGGGGCACAGGCGGCCGCCTCCCCGGAGCCTGGGTTCTCCCTCCTGACTGGGTGAGGACATGCCCTGCCCCGTGCCTTGAGCAGCAGCAGGGCTCGCCCCCAGCCACGGGCGCCAGGGGCTTCTCTCCCGCAGGATCCGCAGGCGCCTGTGCCCAGGCCCAGCTCCGATGGCTCTCCCTTCTGCGCCCCGTCAGGACGGCGCTCCTGGACGGCCGTTGCACGAGAGCAGCAATTCTGAGAAGTAGAAGAAAAGGAAGGAAACCAGTGACCTTGCCCACTAAGCCATTCGGTTGTGCTCTCTTTCCGTGACTTTGCGGGACTTCCCGTGTCGTGGCATGCCGCCTTCCGAGCATCCTAAGAAGCAGTTTGGTCTGAACCTGGGCTGCACCGTGGTCTCATGCTCGACCGTGTAAGTGACGGTGACACACGGCTCTGCCTAACACGGAACTGCCCGGCTCAGCCTGGTGGCCGCAGCGCCCCGCCCAGTGGGTATGCGGGGACCGAGGTCAGAGCTCATGCCCCGAATTGCACGAGGGTTGCCCGCGACGGCCATGTGGTTGGGAGAATCCATCAGAGCAGGTTTCTCAGCACGGAGTCCCCCACCTTCCTGCTGGGAGCCACGCACGGGGACGACAACGGACGCTCACGCAGACACACACAGACAGATGGACATCACAGACACGCACACCTGTACGGGACATCAGTGGACGCACAAACTCACGTGCACGTGGACGCACGCACGCCACACACACCACACACACGTGCCCCTCCCGGCAAACGCGTCCTGGGATGGTTGTCTCCGTTGTTGGGGACGATACTCACCTTTAATCATGACAGGTGGATTTTGCGTAGTGCTGTGCTGTTTGCAGAGATCTTCTGTCGTCTCCTCCGGGGCGGAGAAGGGAGGGCCGTCGGAGCTGGTCCTGGGGGCCTCATGCGTCTTCCTCCGTCCCAGGGGAGGCACCCAGTGACGTGAAGGGGTTTTCCCAATGCCAGGACTTCTGTCCTCTGGATCCTTACTTGTCCTTGAATGTCACACTAGGGACAGAGAGACATGAAGGGTTTTCTCTTTAATTTGGCAGTGAGAGTGAGGAGATGTCAGGATGCAGAGGGTGATTTTAAGACCACACAGAAATCCACTGACGGAAAGAGAGGAAGTCTGCACGTCCTCATTTTAATCTGGACTTTTCGATTGCACTGCTCTGCTCTTTACAATCTTATTAAAAACGGTTACATTAAACCAGAAATTAATAGTCCATTTTTCAAATTCTCCACAGACTCCTTTTTGAACCAGAAGTGGTGTTTGAATTTATGTAAGTGTGTTCAGGATTCACCAAGGGCAGATTATTGGGTAAAATGTTTCTGGAATAAACACATGCAGCTGCTCCCAGGGATGGGAGAGGCGCGCTGGGAGCGGGAGCGGGAGAGGCCACGCGGCCAACACGGCGAGTACGCCTGCCTCCCGACAGCGCGGGCCGGTCCAGCCACAAGCATGTCCTGGACCTGCAGCACGAATTCTCTAGGGAGAGACCATCCACGCTGGCTCTTACAGAAACACCAACTTCCACTATCCTAACTCTGGACTTTCAGATTGCATACGCCGATGAAAACAAAACTTGGACAATCATTTTCCTTTCTGAGGTTGAAGGTTATGGACCGTCCAGTCATGACGGCCCTGCGTCAGACACACGGTGTTTGGATCCATCAGTGAGTCATGGTCCCGGGTAAGGAATGGTGAGGCCGTGGGGCAAGCGCACTTGGCTGGCCACCACCACTGGTCCGGGGGGCCTCATGCGGCCCCACCTCTGCTGGCCCTGCTGTCCTCGGAGCCCTGCACCCCTGTCCTCACCCCGGACTCTGGCCATGCGTGTCTTTCACACCAGCCTTTCTGGTGGTTTCTGTGCCAGGACGCCTGCTCCCTGCCCCTGGCGGTGCCAGTGCCGCTGGCTGTCCCTGCACTGCGATCTTTGGGGTCCCAGCCACAGAGGCACCTGTGGGGCAGGACCAGCCAGTGCCAAGCAGGGCCTTACCTGCCGGGCATGGCGCCGTGTTTGTGCCGGCACAGCTCGGGTCCCAGCTGAGTGTGCCGGCGGGCGCGTGGACGTCTTGCCCTGAGCAGGGAGGAGCACCTCAGCTCTGGGGCTTCTTCTGTCCCCGAGAAGCTTGTGGTCCATGTCTCTATGCGCGTGTGACGGGAGCTCGGCTTCCTCGCAGGGCCTGGAGCCTTTCCGAGCCTCGACACGGTCATCCCGCCTTGCCCTCCTGGAGTCTGATGGGGGAGATGCCGTTGGCTCTGCTGGTCACGGATGAGGGTTCAGCAGGGACCGCCCGTCGGAGTCCTGGGTAAGGACCCCCTCTCCCTTCGCGGTGAGCGCCGCCGTGCTGTGGGGGTGCGGCCGTTGCCAGGACTAGGTTCAAGGCTCCTCCACGGAGGGCTGGTGGTGGGGTGCGGGCAGGTTCCCCACGGGGAACGGCCGCAGACAGACCGCATCACTCTCTTCTCCACGTGGGCGCCTTCCTCTCGTGCTCCGCTCGGTGAGCTCCCGGAGCCTCCGCTTCACAGCCCGTCCGCCCCTCAGACCTCTGGGCTGAGGGCTGGGAGCCCCTCGCTGCCCACCTGCCCGGGGTCTGCCCCAGCTTGAACTAAACGGTGAGAGCGTGACGGTGGCCACGTGCAGACCCGGCGGCAGGTCCCCTGGGGACGAAGAGCTGGAATCCCACAGGTGGTCACACTCCCGGGCACATGCAGTCTCTTCAACGGTCTTGCTTGTTTCCATGCGATGCCAGGAGTGGACGGTGGCTGGAGGTCCATGAGCCTCGGACGCAGACGAGGCGGGGAGGAAAGAGATGGGGGCGGCGGGCACAGCTGCCGCCGGGGGGCTCTGAAGGCTGGTGCTGCCCCCAGGGCTGGCACGGGTGTCATGGCAGAGCCTTGAGGGCTGAGGTTCCACGGGGCCACAGGGGGGATTCTGCCATGTTAGTGCCAGTCGGGGGAACATACTGTGCATTTTGGGAAGATTTCAGGGAAAAGCTCCTGTCAGGAGGGGTTAGGAGCGGCATGAGGACCAGAACAACGGTCCCTCCTGGACCCCAGAACCCCGTCCTCTGCCGCCTGCCCTCTTGCTCTCATCGACTCCCGTGTGGTGGGCATGTGGGGCCACAGTCCCCGATCCCCCTCCACGGCGTGTACCCCTGTCGGCCTCTTCAGAAATGTCCTGTGTTTCTGCATCTGACTTGTAAAATGTAGGCAAATTTTGCTGCTTTGAGGCTGTTGAAATGAAAGGACTCAACCTGCAAAGTGATTTGAACATATGTCCAGGACAAGCGAGAAAGCAATTATTTAACTTATTTGCTCTAAAGTTTCCCGCACCGCATTTGTGCAGAGGACCATTTCTGGAGCCGCCCCCAGATATCCTGGGGCACCCACAGCACCTCCCTTTGTCTGCAGAAGTCCCAAGGGGACTGAGAGCAAGATGAGAAGTCGTTTAAAAATCCTGGCTTACATCCATGTGGGGCATTTAACCCGACCAAACTTGCATTTGTTTGGAAGCCGAGTTTGGTGGTATTTGTGCCTGAATATCCATCCCTGTGAACAGCTTCTCGTCAGAAGTTGGAGCCGGGGCTCCCTATGATGCCGGAGAAGCTCCCTCTGACCGATGGCCTCCACCTTCTCCCACCAAGACTGGGGATGGGCCACGTGCAGGGTCTTTCTTCTCGGGAGACCCTATGGGACTGCGTCTGATGGGGACCGTGGGCAGAGACGTGTCCCTCGACACGGCCCAGCTGCCCATGTGCTCTTGGCGCTCTGGGCCTGCGGGTCCCTGGGAAGCGGAATCTGACTCCCGTCGGGAAGACAGGGGAGCCCGGGTGGGCTTCTCCTCTGTCATCACGCACGTGACACTAAGGTCACATCTGGGTTGTTTGCTACGTGGGGTTTCTGTGTTTCCTCTCTTTCCCACTTAGTGTCTGTTGGTGGCTGTCCCCAAAGTGTATGGTCTTGGTTTCGAGACACAGGACATAAAGAGACAGACACGGAGCCCAGGGCGAGAACAGACTTACCCACTAGGACTAAAAATAAGGAGGAAGTGGAGTCCCGTGAACATGCCCGTGAAGGGCTTCTGCCGTTCTGACGCTCCCTCGGGAGGGAGCCGCGCTTGGGCGGGATCCTGGGCCCTCAGGGAGGCCCCATCGGCGTCCTGCTGTTGGCCCCGGGCCCACACTTCGCAGTGTGTCAGTTGCACCGTGACGGCCCCGGGGCGGGGGCGGCGCAGGAACGTCGTGTCAGAGCGCTGTGAGCACGGTGTGACCTGCGCAGCGCCTTGTCTTGGCTTTTGAAGAAGGAGAACCCGTGCGGGAGTTAATCCCGGGTGAGGAGGCCTGCGAGGGCTTGGAGGCTCTGCGTCCCCCTCGGGCTCACTTCCCAGCGGCTCACACTCCTCTGAACTTCCTGCCTAGGTGTCCATCCTTTCTTAGTATTCCGAACACTCACTTCTTAACAGCACATTTGCAAACAGAAGGAAGCCCAGGGGGGAACAGGGAGAGGGGCCCGCTGTTTGCCGGTGATCCCTGGTCCAGACACGGCAGCCCCTGCTCTGCGCTGATCTGCCACTCCCTGCGCGGCCTGAAGGCCTCCTCTGTGCCTCCGAGGGCCAGTGTGGATGCCGTGTGCACGTGTGTGTGTGTGTGCACGCACACCTCCCCCGTGGCTTTAACGGTCATTGCGGGAGCTCCTTGAACTCTGCTTCTGACCTGGAGTCGAAACTGTTTTAATTCCTGTGAGTTGCTCTGCACCTCAGAGAAAACGTCATTCTCCGGTGGCACTTTTTCAAGAGGACTTTCTTCGTGGGACGTCCTACGGGCTCAGGCACCGGCAGGCTGGGCTGCTCACGATCACCTTTAATGCGAAACAACTGCGCGGCTTTGTGGGAATCGTGTTTTCGCTGAGGTGGGGAACGGTGCTTCATGCCCCGAGGGAGCGGAGAGCAGCGTGCACCACAGACGTGTGGGTGCCTGCACCGGACACCTGGCTTTGGGGACAGAAAGCACCTTGGCCACAGCTCCTGGTTCCTGATCGGTCCTGGAGAAGAGAAGAGCTCAAGGCCAGAGTCCAGGAGACACAGGACAGCCTGGTGGGGGCATCAGAGACGGGCAGAGGGACTGGGTGTCGCCCCACATGCTGCCTCTCCTCCCCCCCGGGGAGGGAGAATGGGGTAAGTCGCAGGGGCCTCAGGGGCCTGCCACATAGGGCTGGTGCAGCTCTGAGACCCCCCCCCCCCCCCGTTCCCTTCCCCAAGGTGAGGAGCGGGAGGGGCAGGCGCGGCTCCTGAGCAGAGAGAGGAACACGAACCGATCGGCTAACTGCAGACGGTTCTGCTAACTTCATTTCAAAAAGTACTTAAAAAGAAATTCCCCAGCAAGAGCCCCCACCGCATTCTCACTCATGAGTTGACCTGTCAGGCTCAGAGTCCGGGAAGGCTTGTGTGGGCGCCGCAGGCCGGCTCCGTCCCCGGGGCCCATGATGTCCCGCACACGCGTGCCCTCCGCCTCCGCCTGCACGGCGGCTCCCTGCGTCCGGGAGCCGCGCGTCTGGATGGCCAGGAGCACGACGGGGGGGCGTGTGTTCCCTTTCAGAGAGCGCCTCCGTGGCTGTCAGCGACTCCAAGTGTGTGCAAAAGAACGGAACAGAGAGCTCCTGACGGCAGCCGCCTTCCTGCTCGCCCCAAGCCGGGCCCGCGCGTGTGTTGGCGCCCGCCTGTGCCTGGACGCGGGCTTCACGCGGCTCCCAACGCACGCTCCCCTCACCGTTGCCTGGCAGAGGGCTTGGGAGGCTCAGGCGACGTCTTGTGATTCAGAAAACAGCCTTTGGTCCGAGGAGGACCTCAGCTTTTAACGATCTTTCTAAAGACGAAACGGCAACAGCGCGGACGCGTGTCTTCATCCTCACGGCCTGTGTCACCGGCGTCCTGCCGGGCTCTGCGGACCCCTGCCGTATGGCAGAGTCGAGAGTTGCCGAGGACAAATCCCCAGCGTTCTCACGAGAGAGCATCTTGTCATCGTGTGCGCAGACGGCGGCCACCTCCCGGACCGACACACACGGAGCCAGCAGGCCATGTGCCGGGAGCCGCGGCAGCGTTGTACGCCTGTTATGACCCAGTTTCAAGTAGGACGCCTCGTTTTTATTTTGATTTCTCGTCGGTCTGGCTGTTCCCTTCGTGGCTTCTGTGTGCGAGTTTGCTGGGCCGCGGTCACCTGCCGGACCCGACACGCCTCCCGGCCATGGCCAGGCCCTTGGAACCGTTACCAGAGAGGCAAAGCTCTGTTACAACATAGCATCTCACACGCACCACAGTGTGAACTTTCAGTGATGGTCCAAATTGTTTTTTGAAGATTTTATTTACTTCCTTGAGAGACAGTGAGAGAGAGAGAGAGAGAGAGAGAGAGAGAGCGCAAGCACAGGCAGGGGGAGGGGGAGGGAGAAGCCGACTCCCGCGGAGCAGGGAGTCCGATGCAGGACTCGATCCCAGGACCCTAGGTTCACGACTGAGCCTCCCAGGTGCCTCGTCGGTCCCATACGTTGAGGGAAACGTGTCCAGCACCGCGGCCCTCTGTGCCCCTGCACATTCCCACGCTGGCTGTTGGCCGAGAGGCGGTGGGCGGAGCCATGCGTGAAACCAGAGACGCACGTTTGGGAAAATGGGACAAATTTGAAAACCGTCTACAGAGAAGCTTCCTGCTTGCTGAATAGTTATTTTCTGAGTTTTTCCTTCAAAGTGTAGCCACTAACTTAGTTTCCAAAAATCACAACTGGGTTACAGGGAAACACGTTAGCTCTGCCTTAAGTCAAAAGGCAAATGATTGCCAATTGTCGACCTCGTGTTGGCAAGCGTGGAGCTTATGAGTGGATGCCTCGATGGGGCAAGTTCTGCTTCTCAGATTTCTTCCAGGACGTTCTCCCAGCACGGGGGTGTTGTCAGAGGCCGTACACTGCGGTGGTACTAACCTGCTAAATTTGAGTGAACGGTTTTGAATCCTTCTAAAACTTGACCCGTCCCACTGGATCTCATACGCGTATTTTATGATGCTTTAATTTCTATCAGTTGGAGTCCACCGGCAACTAATAGTTGAGAATATTTCTTTTTCTCTGAATTTTTTGAGCTCCAGAATCTAATGTGTAAGCTTGTGTCGGCAACTGTTTCGGCTCTCTGTTGGGCCGAGCGGCAGCTCTAAGGGCGGGCTGTGAATATGGGTATCCCGGACGAGAGAGAGACGCGTCTTCATCTCCCGCCGTCCGTCAGGAAAACACGTAGAGCGTGGCCCTCTGTGATGTGAGCAGAACGCGTCTCCGACCCAAGCCCCAGCCACGGCCTCGAGGAAGGCGTCTTTTGTCCCGGCCATTGGAGCATGAGGGGGGGCAGCAAGCGGCTCGCAGCGGTTGCCAGGGCCGAGGAGGGACGCGGCGGCCACGTCTGGGCGCACTCTGCGGAGGCACTTAATCTGCAGGCCGAGGGCTGCTAAGCCTCTTTCCTTTCCTTTGCCGCCTCTCCAGCTAACGCTGCTTCACACTGACTTCATGTCACCGGGGGAGGCGAGGGAACAGTTGCGGACAGTGATACCGGGACGCACGGCACACAAAAACAAAGGCCAGGACAAAAGCGCCATTCCTTGATCCACCCAGCAGAAGATTTGCTCTACCCGGCTCGAAAAGTGCAGGACCCCGGCCGACAGAGCAGTCGCGGGAGCCCTTGCTACCACGACAGCCCGCGTGCGTGTGTCTGTGTGCGACACAGGGCCGGCGAGCTGGCTGGACACGACAGGTTTCGGCCCCGCTGCTCCGGACGCCCGAGTTCTCTGTGATGTTACGTGAAATGAGATCTCGGGTGCGGGAATGAAGAATGTGGCTCAGAAACAGCTCCTGGCTGGTGCTTGGAGGTTGGGAATTTCCTCCTGCTGCAGCGGGGGCCGCCTCGCCGACGTAGCTTGGCTTCCTCCCGCGCCCAGACTGTCGCAGTGTGCAGGGGACGGCACAGCAGGCCTGCCCCCGGCCGAGCGCAGCAGCTCCCGACACCAGGCCCCG
>NC_081564.1:90615074-90617466 GCF_022355385.1 Mustela nigripes | reverse complement strand
CGCTGATGTAATAGTGCGCGTGTCCGACCGCGTGGACCGCGCTGATGTAATAGTGCGCGTGTCCGACCGCGTGGACCGCGCTGATGTAATAGTGCGCGCGTCCGACCGCGTGGACCGCGCTGATGTAATAGTGCGCGTCCGACCGCGTGGACCTGGCTTCCACCGTGTTCATGTCCTTGCTCCCAGCTGCACTTTGCGGGAGCCGGGGGTCGGGGGTGTGTGGTCCAGGTGGTCCCAGGCAGCCTCTCCTGGGCCTGTCAGCCTCCTCGCCGGGGTCCCTACTCCCAGCCTCCCGCCTCTCCATTTGTGCTCAGTACGCCCCTGTCCAGAAGGCGCTTGGTGCACCGTGCCATCTGCAATCAGCGTGTCCCCGGAGAACCCTGCTCCGCGGAAACTTTCCCGACCTCCTGGCTGGAAACTGCTCTGCTCAGAAATCACAGTCTCTTCTTCCCACCGTCGGCCGCGGCCAGCATTCATTCAGGCACCTCCTGTTTCAGGCCCCAGGTTCTCCAAGAGCAAGAACCAGAGGTTTTCTGATTCCTCTCTCCGGTCCTGACTGGTGGCCCCCATGTGCTGTGGCTCAGGGCACGCGGAATGCACCAGCTGGTGTGGAAGGCGCCCCAGGCGCGCTCCGGAGAGGAGGGCCGGGGCCTCGGATGGAGGTCGGCCCTGCAGGGCTCCTTCGCCGCGTGGGGGACGGAGTGGAGAGTTTGGAAAGCCGGGTTCAGCTCCAGGCCCTTGGCTCCCTTCGGTACAGCCTCAGGGAATGAGCAGATTCCTTTGCACGGAGACAGAGTCAGGACTTGACCCCAAGCCGCTCTGGGTGTTTCTCTGCATTTGCACCTGACACGTCCACGTCCACGAAGCCCCGTGAGTGCCGCCTTCTCTCCCCCAGTACTGGCGGGGTGAGGGGTGAGGGGCATGCCTGCCGGCCCCTAGAGGCACTTTGGGGAAGTTACCCTGGCCATTTCCCCTCTTCCTGAGCACAAAATGGCTTTCTTTGTGCAAGTAGACACTTTCAGGCCATTAATCCGTAATTCAGACTGAGAAAAAACCTCACTGTGGGGAGAGCGGGGCTTCCTGTGCGTGCAGCCAGGGGTCAGGTGGTGGGTCGGCTCTCGCCCCGCGGTGGGGAGGATGCCTGCTTGAGAAGGCGCCCCACTCCTTCCGCCTTCTTTCCTCCAGAACGGCAGTCGGGGCCCTGGGAGGGGCTCATGGTGCCAGGCGTCCCGACGGGACGGGGGCCTCCCTGGTTTCCTGGGACCTAGAGTCTGGTGATGGCAACCGCTGGGACATGGGCGCAGCACAGCAGGCAAGTGCCCAGAGGAAGAACAGCAGGGCCGGGGTGGTCTGGGGAGCGTGGCCCGTCCTGGCAAGCGCGTCTCAGACCAGACATCCAGGGGCAGCTGTGACATCTCACATCCGCACACCCGACACCGTGGAAAGGGAATTCGTAGGATGGAGTTTTGGGTCGTCCCTGTGAGTTGATTCAGAGCACTTCTCCAGGGCAAGAGGGAGGTGGTGAGATGCGGGCAGGACACTGGCCGCGGGCGGGGTTGAGGCCAGGCAGGGGGTCGCTGCACACCGCAGGGCAGACGCTCCCCGACCCGGGCGTCCTTCGAGGCTTCCCGTGGCTCCTTATCAGTTCTGAAAACTAGAATCTGCTAATCGAAATTTTCTTTTTCCTTTATATGTAATGGCTTCGTTATTGTTATTCTCAAAAAAAGGAAGAGTGTTTTAAAGACCTTTCGGTTGTCAGTTTGGATGTGATGAATATTGATCGGGTATCAGTCGGCAGGAAGACAAGCTCGCCGGGAGCCGCACGACTTCTGGAGAGCAGAGGGTCCCCCCAGGGGATGCACTGCTGCTGGAAGTTGTGGGGGAAATTCTGGTCCATGCAATCAGCTGGCGGCCGCTTGCAAGGGTGGTCTGAGAATTTTTTTTTATGATTTTTTTCAGAGAAAAGAGCCCCAGGAGTGGCTATGGCACGGGCTGGCAGAGGAGTCCCACCCTGTTCCCAAGCAGCCCCAGGGCCACGGGAGCAAGACGGCGCAGCACGCTGGGGTGAGCTGAGTGTGCGCCTCCTTCCCCAGAGAGAGGCTGCAGCCCGTCACCTGCTGCCCCTGCCACCCCCCCCATTATGCACCTAACGGTCAGCTGGCCTGCTGGGGACAGTCTCTCTGCTGTCACGGCCGACTCTCATGGGCACAGCCAGGCACTGTGACGTGGGGACGGAGGGACAAAGTCACCCACACACGGACGCGGGCTCACCCTGCCAGACAGGAACTCACCAACAGGAGCTTGCACACACACGCAACCTCACACACAGACAGCTCACTTGCACACACAAACTTACACGCACACATGAACTCACACACACATGAACTCACAT
>NC_081564.1:90588658-90615064 GCF_022355385.1 Mustela nigripes | reverse complement strand
GCACACATGAACTCACACGCACACACGAACTCACACGCACACACGAACTCACATGCACACGAACTCACATGCACATGAACTCACACGCACACATGAACTCACACGCACACATGAACTCACACGCACACACGAACTCACACGCACACACGAACTCACTCGCACACACGAACTTGCACAACACACACCTCACAGAGGAGATACGCTTGCTCATTGGTCTTTTTACTTCTTCAGGAAAGGTTAAAACTTGTTCTTCACAATTTGAGTTTTGGTTCAATTCTTGTCATAGTTTTTCGATGTAAGTTTGAGCCTTACCACTTCTCTTTCATGCCCTAGTTATTCGGTGTCTAGAAAAGCAGCACCTTTTAGCGAACCTTTCTCAACGTTTTCTGATTTTAATGGAGGCTGTCGTAACGGCTGTCCGCGTTGGCGGTGGGGGCGGCTGCTGTGGGACCTGCGGAAGTCTCCCTGAGGTGTGGGAATGTCTGTCACCCCATCAGCCAACGGTATGCTGGGTGACACGGGGTGACCTGCCCAGGCATCATGGGCCCATGTGGCTGGAGGACGGCTTCCTGTGGAGCTGGTAGGACCACACCACCGGGCTGTGAGGGCTCTGGGAGAATGAGCCAAGGCCACAGGACAGAAGGCCATGGAGCTGGCGGCAGGAGGGCGGCTGGTTGCCCGAGTCTGAGGCTGCTCCGCGGCTGGAGACGCCCAGGGCAGGGCCTTTCCTCTGCAGCCTCCCAGCTCCGAAGGCCCGTGTGCCCCGTCCAGCCCCTCCCAGCTGCCCTACACCGGTGCACTGCGATCCCAAGCCCCTCCCTGGTGAGCTCAGGAAAAACCTGGGGCTTGGGTCTCCACCACCGGATCCCACAGATCTGGATCAGAACTCATTTTGTCCAGACACGAGGTTGGCTTATTTTGGGTCATTAAGAGGATGACTGAGGTTTACAGTAAGAAATGTTTAATGTGTAACTTGACACTTTCAGCTCACGCGACCGTGAACTGGGAATACTATGGGGAATCTGACTAAACACTAGATCATCGAGGTCAGTGATGGGCACATCCCGCCCGCGTTTGCGTGGCCTACAAACCGGAAGTGACTTTCACAGTGTTTTAATGGATGAAAAAAGTCAGAAGATGAATCGAATTTCTGGGCAAGTGAAAATCATATGAAGTTCACTTTTCAGCGTCCATATATAAAGCTTTATCGGCACACGGCATCCATCCATTCGGGGGTCAGCGGTGGCCGCTGTTTGCTTTGACGACACAGTAGGGAAGCTGTGACTGAGACGTCTGGCTCCCGAGGCTGGAGCGGCTCGGTCTGGCCCTTCGCAGGGAAAGTTTTGAGTGAACTTACGTCCAGATGCTTAGCCAGAACGCATCATAAGTTACTGTGACTGGGAATTTCATTCTCGGCCACTTGTAAATGCGCCCCGGGCAATAAAGATGTCGACCAGGTGACGCAGAAGGTAACACACTAGCACGTTCTTTGCAGAGTCGAAGGACATTTCCTCCGACAGGCCCTTCCGCGTGTCTTCTGCGCACACGACGTGGTCTGTGAATGCGCGAGGTTTCTGGCCGCTCTGATCGCTAGTGAGAAATGCAGCAATGCCGTCCTTCCGTCCACTTCCCGACCGTGTGGACATGTCCACACGGTCACTGACGAAGCTGTCCCCAACTGATGGGAAACGAACACCTCAGACTCACGCAGCTCAGTGTTTATGTCTCGATAAAAATAACGAAGATAAAAGAATGAGCGAAGTCCCTGCTTACGGGAGTGACCAATCTAACTTCTCTCCCTCACGGCAGCCTCTCCCGTTGTTGCTCCTCAACAAGCATTTGCCGCTGAGGCTTGCAGAAACTCTGGACTTTGTCCAAGGTCTCCAGGGCAGTTGAAGGTCAAGGCTGGGATTCCGAATTCAAACGCATCTGCTTTTGTCAGTTATCTCATGCTGCTGCTCCCAGACAATTTTACGTCCCTACAGCTTTTTGAGACAAACATGGAGCATCGCAAGGGTTGTTGTTTCTGGTTTTTTATTGGTCTCTGTGATAGAAAGAGGCTGTCCTGTATGAAGCCCGTCTTGCCGTGCCGGCCTCTGTCTGATCCGGGGGCGCGACCCAGCCCCTGCCTTTCACGTCCCGCTCAGTCCCCACGCCCAGGGCCCACCGCAGCGCTCAGTCGTTTCTGGGAGGCCTGCTGACCCCACGCGCGAGCCCAGGCCAGCTCCCGGTGCATGAACACACGCTCTTGCACGCTCACTCACTCACACGGACTCACACGCACAGCCACACTCCCGTGCTCCTGTGCACAGGCTCATACTCTTGTGCTCGCACACTCACACGCTCACACACGCTCACACACGCTCACAAGTTCACAAACGTGTGCACACTCACGATTCACTGTCCCGACGCGCACATTCCCTCGTCTCACGCATCTCTCCCCCACTGCCCATCCGCATGTGCTGTCACTTTGGGGCCATCCACGGAGAGAAAATTTTTAAAGGAAAAATAGATTAAAAAAAATGAACCTTACTGGAGCTCGGGTATCAATGCTTCACCTATTGTCCCCTAAGGATCCCCACTGTTCATCGAGTGAAGGGCCCTCTCAGCTGCAGACCGATGACAGGGGCGGTTACTCTGTCCGTCTCCAGGCGGTTCAGTCCGTGTCCTCACAGGCGGAGGGAGCGTCAAAGTTGATGAAGCGACTGTGGTGGGGGCAGGCCTGGGGGCCGGTGCCTCCTTGTTCTCGGAGCCTCTGTGCTGTGCTTAATTTCACAGACAGGCAGGGGGACCCCAGAGACGAACGACATCCTCAAGGTCACATAGCAGGTGGCCAGATGTGGCCCTCGGCCCCAGCCCGGCGCACTGACCCCAGCCGGAGCTCAGCCAAAGAGCCCGGCGCTTTCCGTCCCTGTAATGGCAGGCTGGCACGCTGCACCTGGTTAGTAATAACTCACTACCTTGAACAAGCGTCTTCCTCTTCTGTTGATAATTAATGGTTAAAAACCCAAAATATGTGCAGACCTGGTCAGGAGAGGGAAGAAAGAGTGACACCACCTTTGTCATTTAGGAAACTCGTACTGCGGTTCTCTCCGCTTCGGGTACTGTGGCGGCGAGTTTCACGCGGCGGCTTGGGCGGGCCACGGCTCTGTCCGCGTGTTCTGCCGGCAGGACAACGCCGACACAGGGCAATCCTAGATGCTGTGCTGCCCCTTGTGCGACCCCGGGGATAGAGCGGGGAGCAGGTCCTGTTCTTGCCGACCAAGCCAAGAGTGCGCCGGGGGGGTCTGTGAACCACGCACTGGCTTGTCCTCTCACTTCGAGAACGCCGTGCGGGCAGCTGGGCTGTTGGCGCTTCCGATCAGGCGGGGACACCTCGGCAAACTATCCCTTCAAAGGGCAGGGCTAGGGGTACGTCATGGGGAGGAACTCTGCAGAGGTTCTAAGTACCTGCCGGGGTCCAGAGTCCTCTTTCTCACAAGCACGTCCCACTAGGTTCAGAACCAGCTAAGGCCTGACGGTCAGCCCCTGGGGGGCGCCCCCTGGATCAGGCAGAGGCCGGCATGGCAAGACGGGGTCTCCCTTTTCCAAACCGGTGCGGCCTGTGTCTCATGACATCATCGGCCTTTAGATCCCTCCTTGGCGCGGTGGCCAGCGCCTTCACAGGACAGGAAGCTGACTCCCTCAGCCTCCCGAGGGGCCAGCTTGTCTCCCCACCTCCTGCCCCCCACCCGAGCCACTACCGTCTTCACGGCCCCGCAGCGTGCGGGACGCTGGGCCGGGATTCTGCGAAGCCGCAGCTTTCCGTCTCGGGCGTGTCTGTCCGTAGACCAGGCTCCTGGGAAGCTTCGTCCTTGAAGATGATCATGTCTGACGGGTCGGCGTGGGCTCTGATACGGGATGAGATCAGAGACCGCACAGTCACATCAGAAGTGATAGCAGAAGTGAGCTTCTCAGCTTCATACAGGACAGCCTCTTTCTGTCACAGAGACCAATAAAAAACCAGAAACAACAACCCTTGCGATGCTCCATGTTTGTCTCAAAAAGCTGTAGGAACGTAAAATTGTCTGGGAGCAGCAGCACTCTGTACTAGCAGTGAGGCCGGGGACGCTGAGGCCCGGGGACCTGTGTGCATCCCACTGGCTCTTCCTGTGGAGCACAGACGGAGTGGGCGCCGGCACTGTCCCCCCGATCTGGACGCTGCAGACGGACAGAGGCAGGAAGGCGCCGGAGTGAACTGGGCACCCCCAAGGGGACGGGCACCACCTCCCCTGTGGGGACACAGAGCCCTCGGGAAACCTCGCAGGGGCCTGCACCCTTCTTCCACTTCCTTGGTGCGTCGCCAGGGCAGATCCAGCGTGTGCTGGGCTTTCCCTTGATGGCCGTGAAAGGAAACATCACAAGACCCGAGACTCTTATTTGCACAATGATCTTACTCACTTCCTTGCTTGACTCGGTTACGAAAATCTGACAGTCGGTAGCTGAGCCGCGTCCACGGATGGGGGAGCAGCCCTCAGGCCTCGGTGCACAGGAGACACGGCCCACGAGCCGGGCATCTGGCGGGCTCTGCGGGGACTGTCTCTAAACACGGGGGGAGGTGACCTTACAAAGCTGCAAGTGGACGGCGAGTCTGCGGCCTCACTGTGTTCAGACTTGCGCCTCCGGCTCTTCGAACTGTGACGCAGGCTGAGTGACCGCGTTTCTTCCCGGCTGAGCTTGTGAAAGGCAAGTACCCTTTGCGGCGGCAAACCAGAGTGGTGAACATCACCGCTTTCCCGCTGCTTTTCTCAGAAGAAAGGAATTAGTGAAAGCAGGTACCTTGTTAGGAACAGATTAGGCATAAAAGGAAAGCACAAAGCATTGGGATAAAAAGCCCTCACGTCACTGAGATGCTTCAACTTAGCCTCTGGGACAAGTGCCTCTTAGGTCATTTCAGACGGAGGCCCCTTCTCGGGACCCTCTGTGGATCAGGAAATCAAACAACACCCATTGTCCTGTGCCGTTAGCCACACTTGTGCTAACTCGGGTTAATTGGGACTTGTGCTCCTGTGCGCTGGGGGACTTTGTGCACGGGCTTGGAGAGGGCTGCTGGGCTTTGCAGAGTGCAAACCGGGACGTGACGTTGCCGGCGGCGGCCCTGCTCTCCTGCAGAATGACACAGAGAGCAACCAAAGGGCTTCTGGGAAGGCCTGACGCTCAGCAGAGTTTCCCTAAACACTGAACGCGGAGTCACCCTGCGGCCCCACAGCCCTGCTCCCCGGGGACCCCTGAGATGAGTGAGCGCATTGTCCGTGTAAGGCGAGCATGAGGTCGTGGCAGGGCGTGGTGCACCAGGCCTGCAGGGAGAGACAGCCGACGCGCCGTGTCCCGCAGCAGAAGAGCCGACAGACGACGCGTGCTCCACGCACGACTGCGGGGCCACAAAAGGAGGGAGACATCCACACGGGCTCCGACCTGCACGGCTTCACCCGCGGCCCGCGCAGGGAGACTCCACACTGAGCCGACAGCGTTTACGTGAAACCACAGAAGAGGAAATGTCCGCACAGAGCATAGGTCAGGGCTGCCCGGCTGGGTGGCGAGAACAAGCCAGCGTTAGCGCTTTGCGGTGGCCATGTGCTGGTGAGACTCTGGAAAGACACTGAATTGGGTGCATTAAGCTCGACTTTATGGCGTGTAAATCGTATCTCAATAAAACTGTTAGGAACAAGAAAGCAAGTTGGAGGAAGCCGAGAGCACCTTCCTCTGCCGAAGCTCTTTGCTCCCACAGCCGCTTCTAGATGGAAGCACCCCTGCACGTGCGGTCTTCCTTGCAGCTGTGTGCAGGGGCCGCGGGCAGAGGGTCCGCTGCAGGCTCTGGAATGGGTCTTCCTGGGCCTTCCCCATGGCTGCCTGCAGAGGGCTTCGCGCTGTGGATGGTCCAGGGACAGCTTGCCTGTAGCCCCGTTGACAGGCTTGTCCTTGAGATCGGTGGGGCCCCATGTCCCCCGGCGGGACGGCTGGCTGACTCACGCCGTGGGACAACGTGCGCAGGCTGAGACAGGTGGGACAGGTGACATCACTTGCAGGACAGAACCGTGGCAGGACAGAGTCAGAGTGGAGTGGCCGAGGTCACAGGGGCCCCTGCGCTGCAGATCCTGTCAGGCGGTGCTGCTGGCCGTGCTGGGGTCGCTGGTGTGGCAGAGGCCTTGGCTCCCTCTCCCTAATGCCCCCACCTTTGGGAGCGCGCGGGACTTCAGGCGTCTATGTTGAGATGGTCTTACAGAAGGACGGCATGAGCAGGGCCCTAAGTGGGACTGTGCGCCCGTCACCCCTGAAGACAGCAGGGGTGTGGTCTGTGCCTGCAGTACCCGTGTCCCCACATTGGCTCGTTGGCATCGGCCGGTCGCCGTGACGCTGATTTTTCTGAGCAGTAGGGGAAGGAGCAGTCGCGAGTACACGGGCACAGAACGAGCAGGTCCGTGCAGGCCTGTGCCCGGGCCCCGTCCAGGCCGGCCGTGTGCCGCCTGCACGAGTCCCGCCGGAATCTGCGGAGTGAGGCCCGGAGTCCTGGTTCCTTGCCGTCGGAGCCCGTGTGGCTTCCTGGGAAATGAGTGACCAGCCTGCTGGGAGCTTCACGTGAGTGCGGGCAGAGGCCTGACGCCCGCTGTCCCAGTGACACGTCTGGACGGCGATCAGCGCCCATCCCCCGAAGAGGGAGGGTCCCTGCTGCCTCACCAGCGCCGGCCGCGGATCCGGTTCTCAGTGTGGCCGGACTCGTCCACATTGCACTGCAGGAGGCGCAGCCCTCTGACCCGGTGCCTCTGGGTCCTGGGCCTCGGACCTGGCTGCTGGGTCTTGGAGAGCATGTGTGCGGGAAGAAGGAGCCAGCACTTCCCGGTTTGTTCCTTCTGTTTCAGGCTGGGGGTGCTCAGCCGGTCGTTACGCCCCGAGAGACCCCTCCGGGCTTGGTGGGTCCCGTTCGTTCCCCTATGAGAACGAACTCGGCTGGGCGCTAGCCGGCTGTCCCAACCCTCGGGCGATTGCGGGCCCCCCCCCCCCCCCCCCCCCCCCCCCCCCCCCCCCCCCCCCCCCCCCCCCCCCCCCCCCCGGGCGGTTGCGGGCCCCCCCCCCCCCCCCCCCCGACTCAACATGCGCAGGGTAATGACGCGCACGGGCAGGACGGCGCCCCTGCAGACACAGAGCACTTCCCACCAGGGCGTCTGCGTGCGGCTGAGTGCGCAGGAGAACAGGACTGACGGAACCGCGGCCCGTCCCAGTCGCTCCGCTGTCCCCCACCACGTGCTGCAGGCGCCCCGCGGGGGCTGCGTCCTCACCCCCCCACCATGGGTGAGTGAGCCCACGGCAGTGCAGGAGTCGCAACAGGTTTTCCCAAAAAGTCACATCCCCTTTCTCGCACGCTCGCAAGCCTCACGTCACGTGTGTGTGAAATGAAGATGGAGTGTGACTACCGCCGCTCCCTGGGGCTACTTTAAAGGGTGGCGAAATGCGGCCGGCAGACATCGCGTCGCGGGGTCGGGGACACTCCGCAGCCACAGGCGGAGCTGCACTTGCACCTCAGGGTCTTCTCGGGATTGTCGCGTGGCTCGGGCCAGATCTGCTAAGAGCAGGACGGAGGCCACCCGATGCCCACGACCTCCGGGAGCCCTGGCTCGCTGGTGGCTCCCGCGCCAGAGACTTCTTCACAAGCCACGATGTCCCTCGTCATTCACCACGTGGCGGGACCCATGGCAGGGGCATGACCCGTGAGACGTCATGGCTACGTTGCCCTCCTGTCAAAGGGCAAGGGAGCAGGATTCCGGTGAGACACAGTTACTTTCAGAAAGCTAGAAACTACCTTCCAGCCCCAAACGGACTTTTGAATTTTACGGTTCTTGCATTTAAAAATTGTTTTTTTTTTTTTTTAAGATTTTATTTATCCATTTGACAGAGAGAGATCACAAGTAGGCAGAGAGGCAGACAGAGAGAGAGAGGGGGAAGCAGGCTCCCTGGTGAGCAGAGAGCCTGATGCGGGACTCGATCCCAGGACCCTGAGATCATGACCTGAGCCGAAGGCAGTGGCTTAACCCACTGAGCCACCAGGCGCCTCGCATTTAAAGATTCTTAACTATAATGGTTTCATTAACAAGAAGTGGCTTTCTGGAAACAGAATGGGATTTGTTTTGACTGAAGAAGGCGTTTGTTGTGTGCAGGTGGGAACACCCAGCTCCTGGGCCGACCTCCGGGGCATAAGTGGATGGAAGGGCTGTTTTCCACAGGGAGGTGGCTGTCCGTCGGCGCCCAGGGAGGCAGCAGAGCCCGGCACATGCCTCGGACGGGACAGGCCTGGGTCGCTGGGCTGCCGACTCCGATGGGCCCTCAAAGCTGCTCTTCCCTGCCTCCTGCTCCCATGTGCAGCAGAGGTACACACTGCTTCCCTGAACTGACGCCGGGTCTGTCACCTGGTGTGCCCGTCATTGGATGGCCTCTGGGAGTGGCACGGGAGGAACGCGCCGGAGAGGATCTTACGCTGGGATTTCGGATGTCAGCCTCCTGGAGGGAGTGGCCTTCTTGGTGCACGTGGGCTCTGCACAGCCAGTTCACGGCACCGTGCAGGGGACGTGCTGCAGGATGTCACGACCATGCCGGAGACCCGGCCCTACCCCCCACAGTGGGCGCCAGGACGCACTTCCCTCCGGTGAAGGGGCTTCACCGGTCCCGAGTGCTGTTTTGCCGGCTTGCGGCCGTGCTCTGGGCTTGGGGCCTGAGGCCTCGGACGTGGCCCCCTCAGCCGCCCTCTGGCTGTGACAGGAAGCCACCCTCTGCGGACCTGGCGGACAAGGCCTCTGCATCTTGCCTCGCCATCAGGGCCCCCGAGGATGCGCCACCCCAGCTGCCTGCCCATGGCTGGACTTCTGCCGACGCCCGTGACTCGGACGTGTGCGTGAGGGACCGTGTCCCACGGGGAGCCCAGCTGGAAAGCCCCACTCATTCCTGTTCCCGGCTGCTGAAAGACCCCGCAGACACCCCACGAGATCGTGTCTGTCCCCTGATTATCCCGCCGTCTTGTGTCGTGGACGGATACGTCATTCCTGCTGCAAAGTCACCGACATGGAGGAGTGAGGGCCCAGGCCCCTTGCAGGACAGACTGCTGGTGTTTCTCAGGGAGGAGAAGAGAGCAGGGCCTGGGGAGAAGTGGGAAGCCCCCAGCGGAGGACCGCGAGCTGCAGGTCAGGAGGGGCCGTGAATGGCGGCTTCTGTGTCCAACCGGAACCGCTTCAACAGTGTCGGAGAAAGTCAGGGAACAAGGGCGCATTGGTCTGTGCAGGCGGTGAGCTGCGTGCGGGCCGCCCTGACCGGGCCCTCGCTGGCACCCTGAGCTGAGGGTGTCGGGGGCGGAGGACAGAAGCCGCTGAGCGGGTGAGTGAGGGCCCGGCACGCTGGATACAGGCGCGGCGGGGACACTGGTGTTTCAGAAGTTCCGGGAGGCACATCTGAGAGTCTGGCCGTGGTGACTGCCTTCGGAACGGACAGGACCCAGGACCCACCCGCTGGCCCCGCTGGCCGTCCCCGCGCGCCTTGGATCTGTAGCGGGACCTCGGGGACGCCAGGTGTCCTCGTCTCTCTCTTGGGGGCTGCGGGATTCTGGCTCACGTCTTCCGAGGTGAGAAGACCGGAGGGCTCGTCCGGCGTGATGCTTCCAGACGAAGGCTTCGGGGTGTTCACAAGGTCGACGTAGGAGGAGCTGCCTCTGGGCCGACATTAGCTGACCTTTCCTGGTTGCCTTTGGCCACGTTGTCCCCCGACTCCTCCCTGTCCTGCAGTCCCGGCATCAGGGAACCGCACCGCGTGCCTGGGAAAAGCTGAGAAAGAACGTGGAACGAGCGTGCAGGTCTCTGCGGGAGGGGGTTGTCTGGTGGGGCCCATCCTGGCTGCGGGGCGGCCTGCGGCGGGGTCAGCAAGCTGCGGGTCTGCATGGCCGTGGCGCTGCCCTCAAGCCGCCCTGTGCCGTGTGGACCCCGTTCTAGCCCTGCCCCCACCTTCTCCAGAGCCCGCCCCACGCCGGCTGCTGAATCGCGACTACCCTATCTCGTCGGATTTTGACACAGACCCTCGGAGGTTCCCGCCATCGCCACCGCCAGGGGCCACGGACGCCTCTCTCCCTTTGCGAGCAGCCCCACCACGAACGGGGCTCTGCCTGGAGGGTTCAGCGGCTCTTGGCCAGGAGCACAGAACGCCCTCATCCCACAATGTGCACTGTACGTATTTTTCTCTTTTTAATTAAATTTAGATATCATATACAAGCTGATCTTTTTAATTTTATTTTTAAAAATATTTTATTCATTTATTTCACAGAGAAAGAGACAGCGAGAGAGCACACAAGCAGGGGGAGCCGGTGAGGGAGAAGCAGGCTTCCCGCTGAGCAGGAAGCCCGATGCGGGGCTCGATCCTGGGACTCCAGGACCATGACCTGAGCCGAAGGCAGAGGCTTCACCGATGGAGCCGCCCAGACCCCACAAGCTGATCTCTGACAAGTACTTCGCTTGTCACTCAGCGGTTTTACTGCATGTTTTACCAGACTCACCTGGGAGACGCGCAGCCCGTGGCGTGAGGGCAGCTGCCCGCTGTCCGCTGACGGTCCCTGAACCTGGCACACTCCCGTCTCCTCCACGAGCACCAGCCACAGTATCATACCTCGTGCCCATGCATCAGGCTTTCCCGCTGCTGTTCACTTATTCACTTTGTGCTTAGGTATCTGGGTTCACGGTGTGGCTGCGGACACACGCCTCTGGTCCACGTGGGCGGGTGCATCCTTCGAACTCGGGGTCACGCTGGTCTGTGCTCCATCTCTGGGGTTGTTCCAGGATCTAATGTCTGTTTCAGGAGCATTGTCCCAAGACTGAATTTATCATCATCTTTCCCCCTAAAGACTTTCCTCTTTAGGAAAAATAACTGCTATTTGTTGGATGAAAATAGGGCCCGCCACGTGGTTGTCACGGTTACTCCTGGGTAGCACATCTAGGTGCAGGGAAACCGACCCCCGTCTCAGCTCCCGTGCCCTCGGGAGCCCACAGACAATGTGCCAGACCGGGGGCAGGGGCGGGGGCGTGCAGCCCGCCGACAGTGCCTGGGCCGGGGTCTCGTGGAGGCAGCGTGGAAGGAGGGGCTCCACGGTCCTGCACACGGGGTGCTCCGTGCCGTGTGTTGACGGAGCAGAGGAAGAATGGGCCGTGGGTGGGGGGTCAGCCTCGGGACTGAAGCGGGCGGCCTGGGACTCTCTCTGGGGACACAGCTGCGCGAAGACAGATGTGGTCTGAGGCAGGAGCGAGTGTTGGGTGGTCTGGACGCGGGTCAGCATTCCCAGTGGGAGGTGAGGGCAGGCTGGATGGCAGGCGAGTGGGGGCAGAGTGTGTCCCACGGGAGGCCCCACCACACGCCGCAGCTCCTTGGAGACATGGGCCAGCGGTTTCTGGAGTCAGCCCCGGGAGACAGTGGCCGGGGCAGCCCTTCCTGCTGTGGCCTCTACTGTGGCCTCTGCTGTGGTCTTGAACACCCCTGACTGCTCCTGGCATTTTAGGGAAAAGGCAAGTCTGAGCCCCACTTGCCTGCCAGGCTCACTAGACTTGGTTGGCATTGAAACACAGTGTGTCCGAGCCGTGTGCCGGGGGGTGGGGAGTCTCTTCTGAACCTGCCTTCCATTAGGAAGCCACAGAGTCAAGTGAAGAGAGAACTTGCTTTGAAGCTCTGAAACTGGTGACAGTATCTGTCTGCTGGGCGGTCCTGGACACGATTCTTAACCTGTCCGAGTCTCAGCTTCTTTATTTTGAAGGAGGAAAATAATGGAAAGATTATGGTTAGCCAGTGCCAATGCCCAGTGTCCTGGGTATGGTGAGAACCACAGGCACTTTTATCATTACTGTCATGGCATCAAGAAACTGTGTCCTTTGTTGCCCGGACGTTCCCCGAGCACGTGTGCCTCCTCAAGCCCTCGGTGACCCCCGAAGCGAAGACCAGCGGGCAGGGCGGTGAGCCGGGCAGGGGGCTCCGCCCCTGGGGACGCTCTCTGGAGCCGCCGGTGGGTCCAGTGAGGTAACAGTTAGAAGTGTTTACATTCTATGCGAATTCCGGATGGTGAACAAACCCATTTGGGCAACTTGATATTAAAAGGGGTAATCTTTATGGGGATCGTCTTCCAGAGGAAGATGAGGTCAAGACTGGAATGCTTGGGCAGGAGGCTGGGGGCCGTGGGGCCCCGGGCGGTCACTGCGGTCGTACGTGATTCCCGGGCTGTGCCCGCCGGGCCACCCGCGAGCTGCAGGCCCAACAGCAGAGCAGCGGCCCTGGGACGGGGGGCAGGTCCCGCTCACGTTTATTAAATCTGGGGAGAGGCTCCATCCATCACAGCAGGAGATTTAAATGTTTGCTGGGCGAGGGGGAGCCCCGTGAGCGCACTTTGAAGTCGCTTCACTGAAGGTAAACACCGGAGGGTAATAGCTCTTGCCTCCAACGAGGAGCCCTCCGAGAAGCGGGGCGGGGTGAGGGGGGCGGGCAGGATGTCTGAGAAGGGAGAGCAGTCAAGGGGCCCTCAGGACAGCGATGTGCACATTTACTGCCCTTTGGTATGTGAACCAGATTTTTAAAATGGAATTCTTTGTCTTTGGAGGTCCTGGTCCCGCGGGGGCAGGGACGCTGCGTCCCCAGACCGAGAAGGCGGCTTGGTGGGACTCCGTGACCCAGAGTGAGATGGAAGTGAGCGGTCGTCGGAGGGGAAGGCGAGCTTGTCAAACGTGGTCTGGTAACGGGCCAGGGCAGGCGTGGGCACGCGTGTCATCACAGATGCGGTCCGCGAGCCTGAGCCCCGCCGCCCACGCCTCCAGAGACCCCTGGGTCGAGGCCTTTCTGTTCTGAACTCTAGAAGCACTGTTTAGGCCTAAATTGTGAAGATTTTTTCTTTTTTTAAAATTAAATTTAATTTTTTCAATGTTCCCAGATTCATTGTTTATGCACCAACACCCAGTGCTCCGTTCAATCAGTGCCCTCCACAATACCCATCAATGGGCTTGCCCAACCCCCCCCACCTCTCCTCCCAAACCCTCAGTTTGTTTCTCAGAGTCCGCAGTCTCTCATGGTTTGTGTCTCCCTCCAGTTTCCCCCAACTCCCTTCTCCTCTCCGTCTCCCCGTGTCCTCCGTGTTATTCCTTGTGCTCCACAAGTAAGTGAAACCGTATGATCATTGACTCTCTCCGCTTGACTGATTTCACTCAGCATCATCTGCCCCAGTCCCGTCCCCTTCTCCAACGAAGACATACACATGGCCATCAGACACATGAAAAAATGTTCATCACTAGCCATCAGGGAGATTCAAATCAAAACCACACTGAGATACCACCTTACACCAGTCAGAATGGCCAAAATTAGCAAGACAGGAAACAATGTGTGTTGGAGAGGATGTGGAGAAAGGGGAACCTCTTCCACTGTTGGTGGGAATGCAAGTTGGTGCAGCCACTTTGGAGAACAGTGTGGAGATTTCTTAAGAAATTAAAAACAGACTTCTTCATTACCAATTTGGATACCTTTTATTTCTCTTTGTTGTCTGATTGCTGTTGCTAGGACTTCTAATACTATGTTGAACAAGAGTGGTGAGAGTGGGCATCCTTGTCGTGTTCCTGATCTCAACGGGAAGGCTGCAAGCTTTTCCCCATTGAGGGTGATATTTGCTGTGGGTCTTTCATAGATAGATCTGATGAAGTTCAGGAATGTTCCCTCTATCCCTATACTTTGAAGCGTTTTAATCAGGAACGGATGCTGGATTTTGTCAAATGCTTTTTCTGCATCCATTGAGAGGACCATGTGGTTCTTCTCTCGTCTCGTATTCTTTTGTTCTCTCACATTGATTGATTTGCGAATGTTGAACCATCCTTGTAGCCCAGCGATGAATCCCACCTGGTCATGGTGGATAATCTTTTTAATGTGCTGTTGGATCCTGTTTGCTAGGATCTTGTTGAGAATCTTAGCATCCATATTCATCAGTGATATTGGTCTGAAATTCTCCTTTTTAGTAGGGTCTTTGCCTGGCTTGGGGATCAGGGTAATGCTGGCTTCCAAATTGGTAATGAAGAAGTCAAACTCTCTCTCTTTGCAGATGACATGATTCTTTATATGGAAAACCCAAAAGACTCCATCCCCAAACTACTAGAACTCATACAGCAATTCAGCAATGTGGCAGGATACAAAGTCAATGTACAGAAATCTGTGGCTTTCTTATACACTAATAATGAAAATACAGAAAGGGAAATTAGAGAATCCATTCCATTTACTATAGCACCAAGAACCATAAGATACCTGGGAATAAACCTAAACAAAGAGGTAAAGGATCTGTACTTGAGGAACTACAGAACACTCATGAAAGAAATTGAAGAAGACACAAAAAGATGGATGAGCATTCTATGCTCTTGGATCGGAAGAATAAACATTGTTAAAATGTCTATACTGCCTAGAGCAATCTATACTTTTAATGCTATTCTGATCAAAATTCCACCAGTATTCTTCAAAGAGCTGGAACAAATAATCCAAAAATTTGAATGGAATCAGAAGAGACCCTGAATCGCTGAGGAAATGTTGAAAAACAAAAATAAAACGGGGGGCATCACGTTACCTGATTTCAAGCTTTACTACAAAGCTGTGATCACCAAGACAGCATGGTACTGGCATAAAAACAGACACATAGACCAGTGGAACAGAGTAGAGAGCTCAGATATGGACCCTAAACTCTATGGGCAAATAATCTTCAACAAAACAGGAAAAAATATGCAGTGGAAAAAAGACAGTCTCTTCAATAAATGGTGCTGGGAAAACTGGGCAGCTATATGTAGAAGAATGAAACTAGACCATTCTCTTACACCGTACACAAAGATAAACTCAAAATGGATAAAAGACCTCAATGTGAGACAGGAATCCATCAGAATCCTAGAGGAGAACATAGGCAGTAATCTCTTCGATATCAGCCACAGCAACTTCTTTCAAGATATGTCTTCAAAAGCAAAGGAAACAAAAGCGAAAATGAACTTTTGGGACTTCATCAAAATCAAAAGCTTCTGCACAGCAAAGGAAACAGTCAAAAGAACAAAGAGGCAACCCACGGAATGGGAGAAGATATTTGCAAATGATAGTACAGACGAAAGGTTGATATCCAGGATCTATAAAGAACTCCTCAAACTCAACACACACAAAACAGACAATCATATCAAAAAATGGGCAGAAGATATGAACAGACACTTCTCCAATGAAGACATACAAATGGCTAGCAGACACATGAAAAAATGTTCATCATCACTAGCCATCAGGGAGATTCAAATTAAAACCACATTGAGATACCACCTTACACCAGTTAGAATGGCCAAAATGAGCAAGACGGGAAACAACATGTGTTGGAGAGGATGTGGAGAAAGGGGAACCCTCTTACACTGTTGGTGGGAATGCAAGTTGGTGCAGCCTCTTTGGAGAGCAGTGTGGCGATTCCTCAAGAAATTAAAAATAGAGCTTCCCTATGACCCTGCCATTGCACTACTGGGTATATACCACAAAGATACAGATGTAGTGAAAAGAAGGGCCATCTGTACCCTAATGTTTATAGCAGCAATGGCCACGGTCGCCAAATTGTGGAAAGAACCAAGATGTCCTTCAATGGACGAATGGATAAGGAAGATGTGGTCCATATACACTATGGAGTGTTATATCTCTGTCAGAAAGGATGAATACCCAACTTCTGCGAACATTTCCTTTTACATCATCATTATTCTCGGAAGAACAAATAGTTTTGGTTCTTTTTAAATTCACCTCAGGGACAGGCTTCATGAGCAATTATGTTAACATGTTTTACTATGATGTGACACATGGTAATATGTCCTTGACATAATATTTGTCAAAAAGCAGCAGCAGGCCATGCAGATCAGTAGGAAAGCCAAGGGTCCCAAAGTCTGGCTTGTGGTGTGTGTTAAGAATTGTTTCCTGCAGATTCACTTGGCAGCTCCAGTAGGAGCCATGGCTTTGACCTTGAAAACTTACCAGCCTTCCAAGAGCAGCAGAGAGAAAACTCTCATTTCCAAATTACCTCCTTAGAGCTGGTATTTCTCTGCCCCATCTGGGGGTGGAGCCCCAGCCTCTGGGGCACGGGAGTCGTGGTGAGACGGCCTTGTAGAAACACAGAGCAGTGAATGCAGCGGTTGGCGACAGTGAGAAAAAGGCCTCCTCCGGAGGTCACACACCCTCATCCATCCCGCACACTTGGCTCAGTCATTTGCAGTCTCACACTTCAGCAGCAGGAGCTCTGCTCTTGGAGACATGGGCCCAGGTACGCCTGGGGCGAGGCTCCGCGCGATGACGCGTCCAGCGCTCCCCTCGGCCGGCACCCTGATGCCTCGTGCTCCTGCGTAGGACAGCTGAGGGCCTTCTGAAAGGGACCTTCTCCAAAGCACTGGTGCCCAAAGTGTATTTACGCAATTGATGCTTTGTGTTTCGCATTTACTCAGGGGATGGGCGGTGACTGTTCGGGGACGAGGAGGGTTGCTCGTCCCCATCCGTACATCTCCTCACTAGACTTCCTCTGTACCGGGGTGTCCCCTCCCCCCTCATCCTGGCTGTGTGTTTCAGAAGGAGGCGGGTGGTATTTTAGGTTCCATCCGTGTGTCCGATGTCATAAGAACTCCCGCCGTCAGGTGTTAAAGCTCTGAACGAGCAGATGAGTCCTCTTCCTCCTCCCCCTCCTCCTGCTCCTGCTCTTCCTCCTCCTGCTGCTCCTCCTCCTCCTCCTGCTCCTCCTCCTCCTGCTCCTTCCTTCTTCCTTTTTCTTCTTTTTCACTCTATTCTGTTTCCATCTTACCCTGATTTGAATCCTTCAAACGTCGAGCTTCCCAGCACCGCACGTGGGAACGGAGGGCGTGTTGTTGCTCTCCCGGGAGCCGCGACGGTCCCGGTTCCAGGCGGCTCGCCCAGGCGTCCGGCGCTGGCTCCTCCCGTAAACCTTCATTCGCCGAGGGCCCCCGTGTGCCGGGCACTGCTCTTGGCCTTGGAAACAGAAGAATGAACAAGATACAGTCCCTGCTCTGCGGGAGCTGATGGCCCGGAAGAGAGGGAGAACGCGAAGCCATCCGGAAGACGGTGCACGCACCGCGGGGCCGTCCCACAGGGGTCGTGAGTGTGCCCCTCGCCGAGGCCGGGGGTGGGGGCAGGAGGCCGCGTGCACCGGGTCTTGAGCGGCACGATCCAGCCAGCATCGTGATGGCAGCCTGCTCAGAGACATGTGGGGACAGGGGATGTGTCCTGCAAACATGCAAAGTCAGGCTCCCAGCAGGAGTGTTCCAGCACGTTCCAGACGGAGGAAGATCAGGTGCTTGGCTTGGTGGGTGTCTGCATCCCGGGAAACTCTTTCCTGTCCTGAGATATGCCTGGTCTTCCCACGAGTTCACTGAAACACAATGCAGCTCTGTGTTTTGGGGCAGCTTGCTGTTTATGATTTTCCTTGTGACGATTAATTAGAGTTTTGTTTATTTAACTGGGGTAGCAGACAGGGACCCGAGTGGCTGGTATTTTTGAACCTTTTACTTTGGCTGCTGGAGGCTGACTGGAGAAGCTGCTCTGACTTCCATGGAGAATTCTGTCCGGGCTTCTGGGGCGGTCTTGTGTGCCCAGGAAACCCTGATTTTATCTCATTGCTAAATTTACATCTTTGCCCGCAGAGACCTCCAGAAAGGAAGGTGACAGGGACTGAGTGTATCTGACCGCACGATCCTGGGCCTTATTTTCTTCATCTGGAAGGGGAGGTGACGGGCGGGCCGTCCCCAGGCTCCCTTCAGCCGCAGCTCTGTGCTTGGTCAAGGGTGTGTTTGGTGCATTTCCTTGAAAGCAAATCTTGTTGAAATTCTTTTATTAATGGAATTTTCATGTTTTTTTTTTTTAATGAAATTCTCATGTTAGAGAGTTTGTGTATGTGGGAAGATGATACTTTGTGAACAAGCAGAACAGGGCTAATGCCAGCTCTCCGCGGTGGCTGTTGGGTCCCGTACTCACTTTCTCTGAGAGACGGGTGTGTTCCAGACACCCCACGCCCGCCTGCGGACAGACCCTTGTCCTGCCTCGACTGGGCTGGGGGGAGACGTGCTCCCAGCCCTCGGCCTCACAGGGTCTCAGGGCTTCGGTGCAGGAGGTGCTCAGAGTCCCTGCGGTGCTTGCAGACGACACGGGCCCCAGGTGTGCTGCGCGCTCAGGGAGGCGTCTCGAGGCAGCAGGAGGGCTAAGCAGAGAAGTAGTTGCACGTGACTTGGAGGTAGTGCCATCTGGGATTTCTCCTTAGTTTTTTTAAAGATTTTATTTATTTATTTGTCAGAGAGAGAGCGAGCGAGAGTGTGTGCAAGCGAGGGGAGCTGCAGACAGAGGGAGAAGCGGGCTCCCCGCTGACGAGGGAGTCTGCCGGAGGGTCTCTCTCCCTCTGCCCTTTCCTGCCCTCTGAAAAATAAGTGAAGATTGTGCACAAAACATTTCTTACACAAGTGCTACTTCTCACTGTAGTTTTTGAAAATGTCTGACTCACCTCTGGCAGATACATGTGTGTGTAACATCATGCGTGTGTTTTGTGGACGTGCGTGTCAGCATGTGGGCAGGAGTAGGCATGTTCCTGTCCATGGCTGTCCACACGTGTGCTGACATGCGTGAGTGTGTCTTCCAGTGTGCATGTGCAAACGCATGCATGTGTGGAGCGTGTGTGTTCATAGGCCCGTGTGTGCATATGTGTGTGCATGGGTGAGTGGTGTGTGCGTGTGAGCGTGTGCGTGTGAGCGTGTGTGCACATGGGCGGGTGCATATGAGCGAGTGTGTGTGTGTGTGTGTGTGTGCACATGCGCTGTTGGGTTGGGTTGCTTGAGCCGTGTACTATCTGGCTTCGTGTGGTTACTCATGAACAAAGTCATCTCAGAAAGTGGAATTTCACAAGGTCTTGTTGACAAGCTGTTAGGACCAACAGCAGGGTCCTCTAGAAGGGAAGCAGGTCCTTGGGACCCCTGTGACGCCCCAGATCCTGGCAGTTTGGGTCTGGTGCGGGACGCCCTGAGGCGGGCTATGGTCCTTTGGGAGAGGCTCCATGCATTTGCTCATCTTCCAGCTGTGACGCATGGCCAGACCCTCAGAGATGTCCCGCAGCACAACTGGGGTTGCTGGTATGGCCACCGTCTCTGGAGCCATCTGGAGGGAGCCTGTCCCTCTAGAATCACCATTTCCTCACGCCCACGTTCCAGTGCTGGAAAGTACTGGGCTAGCCGATGAAATCTGGAGCTGAGAAAGAAAAACCACTTCAAATCCTGGCACGGCCTGAGCCTTCCGGGGGGTCACTCAGAACACTCAGGTCTTCTTGCTAGAGTTTGCAGATTGGACACATGGCAATGGAGTAGTGGCTCTGCCGAGTTCAAGTCCTCACTGCTCCAAACGTTATTCGATGCCCTCCATGGAAAGATGGGGTTAAAACTGAGTTCAGGCAGAGAAAAAATCCTTTTCAAATCGTTAAAAATAAACACTGCCTTGGCACTGTCTCATCACTGTTAAGGCCAGCTCTGTCCTCATTACTGAAGACCAGACACCTTAATTTTTGCTGTGTGCAACCAAAGAATCAAGCGGGCAGTCAAATTAAGGACAGGCCATCCATTCATCTGTGTAACTGCTGGGGACCGAGACGGTGGCGCTGGGCGCTGGGTGGCAAAAACAAGTTTAAATGCCAATTACGGGACTGCAGACACCTAAACCCCCTGGTGTTAGAGTGAGCTGAGCAGGCCTGCCCTGGGTGTTTCAGTGAACGTAAGTCTAGAACACAGCACAGGCAAAGGCGGATTGTCTCAAATCTTACACTCGACGTCTCACTGCTTGTGTTGTAAGAACGGAGGCGGGACTGCCGGCGCCCGTGCGTTCACCTGCTATCCAGGGAGAATGACCACGAGGGCCGTGAGGACAGTTGGCGGCGTGCTGCCCCGGTCCTCGTACCAGGCGGGCGAGCCCAGGGCTGGATGCGGCCGAGCTCCCCCAACAGGCACTGAACTCCCGCCGCGGGAGAATTTGTCCACGCCTGCTGGACGGCCTTTCTATGTGACAAAGGTGACGGTGTGTTCACACACAAATGCGGGTGTTCCCATCTCTGTAAAGTACACAAGGCAGTTCATTGTCATTCTTTGGGGAGGTTCTGTAAAGTCGCCAAGAGCGCTGAATTTGCAAACGCTGAACGTTTGCTCCTGGGGCAGACGGGGTTAGACTCCCGAGAGCCTCTGATCATCTGTTACTTGTCAAAGAACCGATACATGACCTCGCATTGTATGTCTTTCTTTTTAAAGACGCTTTCTTTACCGTGTCTGGTGGACTTGCGAATGCTGGGCTTGGGCCGAGCAGGCAGCCCGGCCTGAAGGAAGCGCCGCGCACACGCGTGTCTTCTCTGCGAGGCGCGTCACACCTTCCTGCGCTCACGGCCCGACGGCTCCCCTGCTTGGGCCGTTTCACATGGTGGCATCGCCAACAAAGACACACATGTGAAAACGGGGCCTTGACTTGTCAAGGACACGTGTTCATCGTCGAGGAGCTGGAGCGAGAGGGCAGAGTGGCACTGGGCTCTGCCGCGGCCGGGAGCCCACATGTTGGGGACCCAAACTCCGCTTGGCCCACACCTGTGACCGCGACGTCCCTTGAGAGCTGATTTTGAGGGGACAATTTTTAAAAAAGATTCTATTTATTTGTTTGAGAGAGAGAGAGAGAGAGAGAGAGCATGGCAGGGGGAGCGGCAGAGGGAGGAGCAGACCCGCCGAGCAGGGAGCCCGACGTGGCCCTCGATCCTGGGACCATCATGACCCGAGCTGAAGGCAGACGCTTCACCCACGGAGCTCCCCAGGCACCTCTTGAGGTGACAAAGTACAGTGAGTGAGGAGGTGTGCAAGTCCAGAATCTATGGCTCGGGGGGGTGGGCTGTGTCTGACCGTATTTGAGAAGCTCTGAAAAGTGCAGGCAGTGGAATGGCCCCGTTTTATAGGAGAACCTGCGGTGTGTGTCTCGGCAAAGGCAGAGCGAGGACAGGAGCCCACGCGTGGCCACAGGTGTGTTTCAGCGGCGGTTCGGTGACATCGAGGACCTTGTCTACAGCTTCTGGGCGATGCTGCTTGGGCCCCGCGCAGGGGCTGTGAGTAGGTGGAGCCTGCAGGAGCGGAAGCGCTCGCTCGGTGCCGCCCTTTCTGACACTTGCTGGGCACTTAGCCGTGTTCCTTCTCATCGCACTGGCTTGTTAAAAAAATTTAGCCCCTCGATCTGATTCTGCAGCGCCTGTGATTGTTAGCTAATGCTTTGCAGTGAAAGAAGAAGACAGAAAAACACGAGCTCTTACTGTCTGCGGGCTCTATCGATCTCACGTTATTGTTTAGATGCACGTCCAAGAAGCAGGTGTGGAGGGCGGGCGACTTACTTTTAGTTGACTTATGTCCCTGCTGATGATACCATGGATTTTTCTGTTAGTTTGTTATGATTTTTTTATTATTGGCATTAGCATTGATCTCCAAGAAAATGCATCTAAACCAGGAAACACGGTCCGGCCTCAGTGGCCCATTATTTCCGAGAACCCGGTTCCACGGCATTGAGCGGAGCCACTTGCATTCCGTTCGCATTCAATCACGGGTTGTCTTTTGTCTCCCTGGGCAATTCCATAACTCTGATATTGACCTTAACTGAAGTCCTTTGTTTTGTACCCTAACAGCCCGAAGCATTAAAAATGCGTGTTTACTTAATTTGTCCTGGCATGCGGTGTAATTACAAGCAGTTTGTTTTCTCTGTTGTAAAATATGGTCTGGAGAAGGAATAAAGTAATGTGGAAAATTAACATTGTGATGTACTGTATAGCGGAGTGGCACTAAAACACTGCGCAGTGCCGGGGCTGGAGGTGCTGTTGGGCTGCGTTGGAGAGCAATAAAGAATTAAATGCGTCTTTCTCAACTATATTTGCATGATTTTCAGCTGCAGTAAAATTAATCTGATCTGCCTCTGAGAATAAACAACAACAACAAAATCAAAGACCCCACAGAGCTGAGCAGCGCTTTTGCGGCTCTGAAATTCTGTTTCTGTAACTGTTTGAAAGGGATAAATCATAAGGAGCGTATTCTTGGCCAAGTCCCAAAGGGCATGGCCCGGCCGGGGGGCTGCCGTGTGAACGCTGGGTCCCCAGGGGCCCCGGCAGGTGTGTCTCGTGGGCCAGTTTCAGTACAGGTAGACCCAGACGGAAGTGGGGTGTGGGCACAGAGTACCCCGTGGCCTCGGCGCCCCCGTCGCTGGAGAGGTCTTGCCAACTCGGCAGAGTTTTCTGCTTCTCTGTCTCACTGTAGCTGCAAAACATTTCGAGATACTCTGTATGAAGGACACTGTATAAATAATAAATTACACTGTATCATTTACCAAACTTCCAGTGATCACAGGAAGAAACACAATAAGCCTCTTACAACAAAGGTAACAAATTCACCCCTTTGCCCTCCGGGCAGGTCAGAATGCGTCTGTGTGTGGAGAGGGCCCTGGCGCGTGGGGGGCGAAGCTGCCATTATGCACGGGGGCGTCGTCGTTTTGAACAAAGCAAGGGAGTAGAGCCCCTTCAGACACCGTGGAGTGACTCAGCATCCTTTTCGGCTGCTGTCTGTTCTTCACGGGGTCACCTGCCCGAAACCGGCCATATCCAATGCCTTGTGCTTTTACAATGAGCTTGCTTTAAACATGGGCCTTTCAGGGACATTGGAGGCCTTTTGTACTTGTGTTTGCTATGGAAGGACAGTGGCTGAGGCTCTGTGCCTCAGGGGGAGACCCGAGCCCCCCACCCTGGGAGTGGCTTCCTGTGTCCTAGGAGCTGCGGGTCCAGGATCCCCGAGCTGTGTGTGGTGTGCTCAGCTCACCTCCCCCGTCGGACTCGGCTACATCTTTCGCAGGAAGTGGGGTTGAGCACCAGCGAGAGGGGGCCCTTTAACAATAGTCAAGAAACAACAATCCACTGAACCAACTGGTCAGTGGTAGAAAAATCATTACAGGAGGTCAGGCTCAGCAAATATCTTAAGAATAATTCCTCCTGTGATTCATGACCTTTTGGGGAAATAATCAATAGCATTAAAAAAATCGCATCAGCCAGTCAGCCAGACGGCTCTTCCTGGCGGGAGTGAGCAGCTTCTTGTCTTTGTAATGTTTGTGTTCTGTCTGCTCATGTGCGATGTCCTGACGGGGTGACCTCGTTCCCTCCTCTCTCCGTCAGCCGGGGAGACGCCCGCATGTCACGCTCAGCTCTGTCTCTGCTTCGAAGGGGGTGAACTGGGTGGGGGCTGGCCAGGCCAGCAGGTGCGCCGCCTGCTCCCCGACACTGTCACATGTTCCACCAAACTCCTACCAGAGGGGGAACCGAAGAGAAAACAGCCAGCCCGGCCGGGCAAGTCTCTGTACCTCCCACGCCAAGGTCATTCCTAGAAGCACAGGAAAATGGATCACGTTGATTTTTCACCTAACTCAGGTCCAGTCTTGTCCCCAGATATGGAATGCGTTTGGTTTGGGAGCCCAGGAAATGGGTCTGTTTCCTGCCCTCATGTGTGTGGCGGTGGGAGGATGTGGCCGGCTGGCCTTCCCCGGCCGGCTCCGCATTCCTGCTTCAGGCCCTTCCTTGCCCTCAGCGCCCCTGCGAAGGTCTTGTTTACCACTGGTCTCCCAGAAAGGGGGGCGTCCCTGCCCTGATGTCTGTGGCTTCCTGGAGTCTGGAACAGGGCCTGGCGGAGCAGAGGGTGCGAGTGAGCACCTGCCACGTGAATCCGTGGGTTCCCGTGGCACACTTCCCAGGGCAGCGGTCTCTGGAGCCACAGGGTGAGGTCATCACAGCGTCCTCCTGGCTCTGTGTCCACCTTCACACCCAGACGCTGGCCCCTTTTTGGGCTCTGTTCTCAGCTCCTGGAGTGGAAGCTGCCGTGGGTTTGGCGTGTAGGCTGGCGCGATTCTCTGTGGCATGTGGGCCCCTGAGCAGTCCAGCAGGGCACCGTCTCCGTGACCCGGAACAGGACAGAGAAAGAACTCGCTCACCAGTGTGATGGCTGACCGGCCTTCGGAGAAATGTTGTTCTGGGTGTGCCTGTGCGGGCGCTCCTGGAAGAGCTGAGTGTTTGCCTTGGCTGAGGGTACACAGACGGCGCTCCCCAGTGTGTGTGTGTGTCTCCCCAGGATCTGCTCGCTCATTGCTCGGTGCAGTCGCCCACCTTCTCAGATCCCCAAACGTCGGAGCTCCTGGTTCTCAGGCTGTGGGACTCGGCTGGAATTTCACCCCGAGCTCTCCTGGGTCCCTGGCAGGAGACATGGACTGCGGGACTGCTCAGCCTCGGCAATCACACGAACCAGTCCCCAACACGTGTCCTCATGTCTCTGCAGAGCCCCGACTAACACCCAGCCTTCTGTTCTGCTGCTGGGGGCGGGGGGCTCTCCCGACCGCCCACTTCAGATGCTGGCCACTGCTTCGCGCAGAGCCGTGGGGCCATCACACGGATGGACACTGACCGTCTGACAGGGCCTTGCAATGCTTTTGCACAGTCTGAAAGGTTGTTGATCGGTACCTTGGGCCCCCACCGGTCGGTTGGTGGCGTGGTCACTAACTCAGCGAAAGAAAACGCGAGTTTCCCTCCATCAGAGAGCTGTCGTCTCTGGCCGTGTTGCTTCCGTGATTGGTGGTGCTTCCCTCCTGCCCTTCATGCCCCAGAGCTGCCCGGAGCAAAGGGCATTGAACAGGGCTGATCTTCCTCGGTAAAGAAAGAGTGTGTCCTGCTGCCCTGGGTTAACTTCGGGGACTTCACTTTTCTGAGAAGCTACAAACAGAGCTGGCTTTGGGTGTGGACGTATGAGCTGTCTCCTGCTTTACCAGTGGTTGTCAGAGACCGTCTTCTTGGTCTGGGGTCTGGGCATCGTCAGAGGGACCAGGGGGAGACCATTTCTGTGCACGTGTATGAGGTTATTCCAACGAGCAAAAGTCTGAACCTGCAGCATGTGAGCAAAGTCAGAGACATTAGGTCAGTCCGTCTGCTACCGCCCTGGACAGGCCCGGGGGGAAGCAGAGAGGGCAGGTGGCCAGGATTTTCCAGGAAACTGTGCTTCAGGAACAGCCTCTGCACCCTGTGACCCCTCAGCTTCTAGCCTCCCTTGAAATAAAGTTGGAACCACATGACTCTCGACGGAGGTTACATGAAAAGGGAGCTTGGTTACCATGGGCTGCCTCTGGCCGTGTGCGTGTGTGTGTTTGCACAAGCATGTGTGTGCCTGAAAGTGTGCATGTGTGTGAGTGTGCACATGTGTGTGAGAGCCAGTGGTGGTGTAGGTGAGGATTACCTACAAACGAGAAGCTCCACTCGTCCTCGGGATCTGGGACAGGGTCAAGTCGTGTGTGTGTTTCCTGCCTCAGTTTTCTCCAGGGCAGCAGGAAGGCCAGGCACTTGTGGACACTGTCGGTGGCAGTGGCGCACGCTAGCTTCTCAGCAGGATGGTCCGAGGGACGGCTGGCTCAGACTTCTTGGGCCAGCGTGTTTCTTCTTGTGATAGACCCAGGAACCTTGTCTCTGCCCATCTGTAGTTATCAAGTGGCCCAGAATTATTTTCCTTCAGTGGTTTGTCTTGAAGGAGCTGGAGAAGCAGGGCAGACTTGGAGTCAGACGCTCTGGGAGCTGCTCCTTGTCCCCCCCTGGCTGGCTGGCCGTTCCGGAGCCTCCTCTGAGCCTCAGGTCCCTCCGCATCCCGGCAGGGGTTTTGTTTATTTGCTGTGAGATGCGGCCGTGTGACAGGGACAGTTGTGGGCCTTGCAGGGGCACGAGATGCCTCCGGGGCTCCAACCAGCAGGTGCGTGCGGCTCTGGGCCTGTGGTCTGCATCACGAGGTAGGTGTCCTGGGCTTCACTGAACGGTGATTTCCCCCGGACCTGGTCTCAGGAGTAGGTGGAGGGGGCTGTCCTCTCTCGGGTGTGGGCACAGTTATTGTTCCCAGGGCCTTTTGCGTTTTAGTAGGAGCTGGAATCGGGTTGGAGGGAGTCTCTAGGGCGTGTGTGCCGGGTCGGCGGCAGGGGGACCCCCAGGGAGAGCTCCAGCACCGGAGAGGAGTGTGCTGGGCACTGCGTCTGGTCTTGCAGGATGACAAGGACAAAGCCCGCTGGCCGCCAAGCGACCCTTTCTGACAGATTCTGATGGTGCAGCAGTGACCACGGTTGACACCTTTGCTTCTCAAAGTGCCCTGTGCAGTGGGTTCCCTGTGCTCACGTTCCCAGGAAAAGGTCAGCGACTATCTCAAGCTCGCCCGGAGAGGAGGGGGGTGGGCAGCCTGGGGCCCAGCCTTGCTCCCTCCTAGGCGGGGCCCAGGCAGGACGAGGTCATGGGCCGCT